>NC_083569.1:79604648-79769648 GCF_027579695.1 Neoarius graeffei
CATGATGAGCCTTGGATTAACGCCTAGATCTACCAGCTTACGTACCAGCAGGTGGGGTTGTATGGTGTTGAATGCACTGCTGAAGTCAATAAAGACAATCTTTACAAAACTCTGAGGTGCTTCAAGATGCTCGTATATACTGGTTGTCATTGTCAGCCAGAGGTGGAAAAACTGGATTGACAAAGTAAAAGTCCTGCTTAGGTTTTCCTTCTGCCTGTGCTCTCAACACAGGTGATTTCACCAATTAGCTCATCAACCTGGCTTAGGGGATGTGGTAATTAGGATCAGCTGGTTCATTGAATTGGCTGGAGCAAAAATGTGGCAGGGTTTTTACTTTCTGCACCCGGGATTTTCCACCTCTGTTGTCAGCAGTGCATCCTCCACACCATGCTTTGGCTGGTACGCAAACTGGTATGGATCCAGTGATGGTGCTACGTCAGTAAGCAGATGTTATCAGCACAATCTTCTCCAGGCATTTCATGGGAGCTGATGTTAATGCAGCAGGTCTTAAATCATTCATCTCTTTGGGCCTGTTGTTTTTAGGCACTGGTATGATCAGAGACTGCTTCCACTGGTCAGGTATTAAACCAGTGTCTACAGAACGTTGAAACAACACTTGAAAGGGAGGGGCAAGTGAGCCGGCACATGTATGCAAAACTTTACAGCTAATGCCATCTGGACCTTGAGATTTATTGGTATTAATACGTAAAAATTGTTCTTTAACCTCATCAATGGTGATTGTAACGTCACTGGCTTGCATAGCATTGACTGCATCAGGGTCTGCTGAGCTGTATAGTCAATACTATCAAATCTGCGATAAAATGAGTTAAGTTCTTCTGCAAAAATAATATCATTTGAAACAGTCAGGTTATGCATTTTAGGTTTATATCCAGTCCCTGCCAGGCCTTCCAAGAATCACTATTAAAAAGTGACTGAATCTTATTTTTGTAAACAGTTTTACAGTCCAGTATTTTTCTTTTAATGTTTTTCTGTAAAAGTTTCATGTCCTCTTTTGAACCCCCAGATTTAAATAACCTCTTTTTTTGGTTTAGCAGTTCTTTGAGTTCAGGGGTGACCCACGGTTTGTTGTTGGGGTAAAGTTTCACTGTCTTTTTGGGAACGATTAGATCCTTGCAGAAGTTAATGTATCCTGTGACTACGAGCGCAGCGTCACTAATGTCCATCGACGAGTTTATTAAAAGCTCCCAGTCGGTGTAGTCTAGGCAGACTCTCAGAGTGTTGGAAGCTTCAGCTGACCAGCACTTTACTTCTTTTTTTCTCACCTTTTCTCGACGCAGCAAAGGCTGATATGTTGGTATTAGATGGATAATGTTGCGGTCTGACCTACCGAGCCCTGGTAGAGCCCTTGCATAATAGGCTTTCTCCAGGTTGCCGTAGCACAGATCTAAACACGTTTCCTCGCGTGTAGAACATGCCACATATTGATGGTAAGCAGGCAGAGTCTCAGCCAGACTACAAAGATTGAAATCGCCAAGTATGAATTTTGCTGCGTCGGGCGCTTTTGCTTCAGTCAGTGTCACCAGCTCGTGTATAGTGTTGCCCGCCTCCCTCACATCAGCTGAGGGTGTGATGTATACAATAAAAAAGCAGATCTGATTTATTTCGAGGGGCATGTAGTAGGGTCTTAGGTTGACCGCTAACAGTTCTATGTCTTTTGTGCAAAGTCTATGTTTCACAGTAATGTGTGTTGGGTTACAGTATTTGTTATTTACAAACAGACACACACCTCCGCTTTTGCTCTTTCCAGAGTTTGCATTACGGTCTGCCCTTACCAGTGTGAAATCTTCCAGGTCGGCGGCTGAGTCGGGATCTGATTCCGTCAGCCAGGTTTCTGATAGACAGATAAGACAGGATTGCCAGTAGTCCGCTAAATATTGCGCACAGGCGCGAAGTTCATCAATTTTGTTCCGTATACTTTGTACGTTCCCAAACATGATTGTTGGTAGTGGTTGTCTGAATGGTCTTCTCCTAAGTTGGGCCCACACCCCCCCTTTCCTGCCCCGTTTTCATCTTGTTTTATGGCATGCATGTGGTGGTGTCGGTAATCCCAGAAATTGATCTTGGGAGAGAGATGGAACTGCTTCCCTGAGTTTTAGCAGAGCCTCCCGGCTGTAAGTGATTTTAAGTCGGGGTCCTGTAGGAAGCCCAGTCGCCAACACCGTGCAATCCAGGAGGCAGATGATTACTACCAAAATTAAAAGTATTTCCATGTCTCGTCTCATCTTGCGAGTGTGAATGCTTATAATTAACTCGCAGTACTAAAAAGACAAACTTTCACCACGCAATCAAACAAACATTTCTACAAACAGAACATAGTGCACCTGACCATGTCGCTGCAAGGAGCATGCGCCACCTGGCAACATACTGATAGCGATCTGTTAAATAAGACCTGAGCCAGGAGAGGGCTGGTCAGTTAACTCCCACAACATTTTCTAGTCTATCCAGAAGAATGGAATGATCAATGGTATCAAATGCTGCACTAAGGTCAAGCAACACAAGCAGCAAGACACAGCCGTGATCAGAAGCCAACAGTAGGTCAGTTACTACTTTAACCAGAGCTGTCTCTGTGCTATGATGAGGTCTAATTCCTGACTGATACATTTCATGGATGTTATTCCGATGTAAATATGAGCATAACTGCTGTGCCACAGCTTTTTCAAGGATCTTGGAGATAAAGGGGAGCTTTGATATTGGCCGATAATTGGACAGCTGACAGGGATCAAGGTCAGGTTTTTTAATCAGGGGTTTCATAACTGTTAGTTTAAAGGATTTGGGTACATAGCCGATCCTAAGAGAAGAATTTACTATCATTAGAAGCAGTTCAATTACTTGAGGTATTATCTGTCTGAATAGATGTGTAGGGGTGGCACGGTGGTGTAGTGGTTAGCGCTGTCACAGCAAGAAGGTCCGGGTTCGAGCCCCATGGCCGGTGAGGGCCTTTCTGTGCGGAGTTTGCATGTTCTCCCCGTGTCCGCGTGGGTTTCCTCCGGGTGCTCCGGTTTCCCCCACAGTCCAAAGACATGCAGGTTAGGTTAACCGGTTAGGTGTGAATGGTTGTCTGTGTCTATGTGTCAGCCCTGTGATGACCTGGCGACTTGTCCAGGGTGTACCCCGCCTTTCGCCCGTAGTCAGCTGGGATAGGCTCCAGCTTGCCTGCGACCCTGTAGAAGGATAAAGCGGCTAGAGATAATGAGATGAGATGAGTATTTCCTTTTATTCTGAAAAGTTCATGGTGAAAGGAGGAAGTACTGATTGAGAATAAGGATACTACTGGGGTCATTCACTGGTTGAAGGTGTGTGATTTAAGATGGTGTTTCTCAATCTATGGGCCATGGACCGGTACCAGTCCGTGAGAAGATTACCGTTGGTCCGCAAGCCTGCCTCTGCACTAGTAGTAGGGTGACCAGATTTGAGTTTGTGAAAAAGAGGACACCTCGGGGTGGGGGGTAGGGGGTGTAGTGTATCACATGTTCAAATACAAATATGTCCACAGACATGGTGACTAGATATGAAAATGAGCTTTATTGGCCCTTAACAACACTAACGTAGAAAAACAACATTGCCTCAAAATGTGCAAACACTGCTTCAAATGTGCAAAAACAGAATTAAACATTTCTGTGCCATTCAGTGCTGTGATAAAGTAATATATAAAATATAAAGGTTTTCAATGTTTGTCCCTATAAAACAATAATGGTAACCTAAAAAAAATACAAAATAAAACAATTTGTTAACATAAACATTATTTGTATGGGCACAAAATAAAACATTAAAAAAAAAGTAATAGGCTACACTGGCCTATGGCTTTTCAGTCCTCCTCACGTGGGGCGTGTTTCTCAGATGACTGAATCTTTCCCAACAGTTGTCTATTGCCGATTAAATAGGAATGGAAATCTTTGCAGGTCATGTTCTTGAAATTGTACTGTGTGCACAGAATTCCCTTCAGTGAATCAACAGACAAGCGATTCCTCTCCTTGGTCCATTGGGCTTGCATCAGTGAAAAGATTCGCTCAACATTTGCATTGTGAGCAGGTATGGCAAAACAACAACAACAACAACTGTGCCATCTTAAGCAGCTCTGAATGAAAATCAACACATTTGGATCTTTCAAAGAATTTGGTCCACCTCTGGTGTGCTAGTAGATCACTGAAGTCTGCATCACTGTTACTTCTCTCAATGAATTTCTTTAGATTGGTGACCTGATCAAAGCACTTTGAATCATCAATTTCCACCCCTTTCCCAGCTAGGTGCCTGATGCAGCATACCTCTACGTCATTCCAGTCAGGAATTTCACTCAGATCCATCCACATAAGTGGAAAACTCCTCCATGGGTGCCATCCATCTCTCTAGATAGTCAGAACATCTGTACAGGTCCTGTACTTGAGCACTGAAATGGTCACACTTTTGTCCATATCCATCCTTCTGCTTTTGTGCCAGCTTACTCTTGACTTTGAGGCATGAAGTTGTTCATCTTGCGTTCATGAAGCATGCTCTGGACCCTGTTCAGAATCCTCTTTACTTCCACAACTGAATTGCTCTCCCTCTCTTGGATATGCGACTGAAATACACACAAGTGAATGCATTTGCCAGAGGTAAATCTCACTGAACTCATCTTCAAAAATCTTTTTGATCTGCATTGGTGGCTTTTCCTGTGACAAAAAGAATGCTTTCAAAGCTGGATCTGTAGCAATCTCTCAATCCCTGGGAATAATGACAGCCATCATGTCTTGCTGTGAGATTGGAGAGTTCTAAATTCAACTTGAGCAAACTCACAGTACTCCTTCAGACTCTCTGTGCGCACAGTGTAGATGTGGAAATGTTGATAAATTTTGAAAATTATGTGCTCAATGACAACATCCAGTGTGTCTGCTCCATGGTGAACACAATTGTTCAGAATATGTGCTGGACAGCCTACACCAATAAGAGCCGTGTTCTGCAAGGACTTTTTTAAATTGGCAAACACATTCTTCCCGTCCTCATTACGCCGGATTCCTCCAAACACTGTATTGCAGTTGTCACCAGTAAACGCAATGCATTTAGAAAATATCCCATTCTTTTCCAGTGTGTCTTTTATTTACTGTGCAATAGTGTCAGCTGATTCATTTGGGGTGCTTTTAATTTCAAGTAATTTACTTTGCACACCACCGTTCTTCCAGTCAAAATACTGAATGAGCAGAGGGAATATTTTCACTGCTCCGTGATTGCTGCCATCAGGAGACACGCCACAGTAGGGAATATCTTGAAGTGCTTCTAGAGCAAAGTCAGCAGAATGTGGGGCTGTCACGGCGTTTACAATCGCTTCTGTCTTTGTTCAGCACTTGAGAAGTTTTGAGCTGTTGGGGAATCTGTGAAAACCTGTTTTAACAAGCCAGATGTGCAGTCCATTGACCTGTAGCTTTCGTGGTGCTTAACCGTGTGAGAAGCCTCGGCACCCTCTGCTGCAGTGGCAGCTGCACTCCCGCATTTACTCACAAAACACTGGGTGGGTTTGGATGATGAGCGCCTCTCACCCCTCGCTGCCGCTGCATGCTCGGCTCAACTTATGTGCGCTTGTAAGTCGTTGGCACCTTTATTTGCCGCTGACACGTAAGTGCCTGCTTTACACGTCAGACACTCAGCTTCGTTTGGATCGCGACCAAGACGAAAGCATGGAAATGTGTTGTTTAGTTCATCCGTGAACTGACATTTCCGCCTCGGCACAGCTGCAGAGATGCCGGGTGCACGCGCTCTCTTTGATAAGACCCCGGTCACACCGCCCGAACTTTGCTGGAGCGTTCCTGGAGCGGTGAAAAAAATTCATCACCGCTTGTAACCGTTCACCACCGTTTAACAAAAGTTGGCTCCCGTTAAAGCAACGCCGTATACGCTCGGCCACCGCTGATGTTTCTCGAGGGGCTCTGCTACCGCTCCGAAAGTTTTGAGCTGCACAAAATATTGCGAGCGGTGAGGAGGGGGCAATTTTCCGCCCCGGCAAAGTTCAGCCCCGCTCCACCAACGCCCAGTCAAAGTTTGGCACCGCTAGACGCAAGTTCGTGGACGCTTGGGTCCGCTAGGCCAACGCAGAAATCTTGAACGCTGGACCACCGCTGCTTCGCCAGCGTTGCCCGGGCGGCGATTAAACGTTGCACAAACTTCGGTGGAGCGGTTGTAAGCGTTTTACGAGCGGACACGGGGTTGCTGGAACGGTGTCGGGCGTTGAAGCAGCTATCCATGGCGGCGATGAACTTTGGTTTGGCGTTGGTATAGAGGTGTCGGAGCGGGACCAGAATTTGGCTATAAATACGGGGAGAAATGGACCAGGAGCTCATTTGGAATCGAGCTGCCGTTGAGTTCAGACCTCATCTATATCGAATTTGCTCAAAGTTACAGTAAAACTGTATCACCATGGATGCTGAGAGACTTGCTATGATTGGTGCACTAGTCCAGCAGCAGAATCAGAACCTCCTCAGATTGCAACAAGCTGTTGACAGATTTTTTGATTTGATTTTATTCGATCATAATGTAAAATGAAGTACAAAATACATTAAAATCAGGATTACACAAGAAAGCGCAAGCACTTATTTCCATTGTGGTCCCATTAAAACACGTAAAACAGCAATGGCAACGTTATGATTTGACTTAATATTGACTCACTGTACTATGTAAATGGTGAAAATAATAATAATAATAATAATAACAACAACCACAATAATAATAATAATAAATTGACTTAAATTGACTAGACTAGTAGACAATGAAAATGCATTGTATAGACTAGACTGGAATTTGATTATAAAATTTGATTTCAAAAAGTATGACTAGTACCTATGGATAACAATTATAAAGTAAAATGTTGTATATATTAATAGTAAGTATTAAATAATGATAAAGATAATATAATAGCAAATAATAATAACATTAAGGAAAAGACAGCAAAAACAATGAAAATAGAAATAATCTGACTGACAGCAAACAATAAACAAAAAATAAAGTAATATGAATGATAATAAAAAAGTATAAAGTAATATAAATAATAATATTAATAACAAACGTTTTTATAGATAAAAATATGATAAGATCAACTAAACAACAGTGAAAAAAGGGGAAAAGCTATACAGACAACAGAACAGTAATAAGAATTTTAACTAGGAAAAAAAGGAGAAGAGAGAGAAGAAGGAGAGACAGAGTTGTGTGGGTCAGACAGTGGATACTGAGAAGGCCTGAACATGGACTGTATGACAAGCTGATGGTGGAGTTTCTATCAAAATTCTATCAGAACTTGTATCAAAACGATCCGTTCAGCTCCGTAGTCACAAGCGGTATGCCGCTAAACCAACTTTATACCCCCGCCGAGCCAAAGCCCGCATGCGCAGAACGCCGCTATACCAACGCTCGCGTCACCGCTAAACCAACGCTCGCTACCGCTAAACCAATGCTAAAGCAACGCCAGCTTCAGTGGTGCACCGCTAAGCCAACGCCCGTGTTTTCGATTTTTTTCCCCATTTTGTGCGCGGTGACTAGCGTTGTCGAAATTCGGCCCCCCCTCCCTACCGTTCAAGGAACGCTCCAGCAAAGTTCGGGCGGTGTGCAAGGAAGCTCGCGGCGCTGCTGAGGCGCACACTGACCAATTACATGATTCGCCCGCAGAAAAGGCTCTCGACCAATGACGGCAGCTCTACAGTCAGCCCGTTCGCCCCGCCCCCTACTCACTGCCACTCAAAGCAAAGCCAACAGAACTGAGTAGGGGGGCGGGGCTAGTTTGTGAGCGACACAGAGAAACGCAATGGAAATTCCGATGTTCAGCATGCTTGAGGGCTTCAGAACAAAATCCCGGACGATTTTGAAATTCCGCCCGGACATTTTTTTTAGCTCTCAAAAAGAGTACATGTCCGGGCAAAAGAGGACAACAGGTGTTCTGAAATTTCTTCCTACCTATAATTTCTTCCTACCCGTAGCGGAAATTTATAGCTGTATCTGATATTTTGTCCTACCTTGTGAAAATATCCTACCAGCACATATATCTTCTTCCCTCTGTGTTGAGGGTGGTAGCAAATTATTATAGACATCAAACCCCTATAAATATCTGCTTCCCTCCATCTTTTAGGTGGTAGCACATTATTATAGATATCAAATCCCCATAAATATCTGCTTCCTCTGTTGAGGGTGGTAGCAAATTATTATAGACATCAAACCCCTATAAATATCTGCTTCCCTCCATCTTTTAGGTGGTAGCACATTATTATAGATATCAAATCCCCATAAATATCTGCTTCCTCCGTGTTGAGGGTGGTAGCAAATTATTATAGACATACCTATAACCCCTATAAATATCTGCTTCCCTCCATCTTTTAGGTGGTAGCACATTATTATAGATATCAAATCCCCATAAATATCTGCTTCCTCTGTGTTGAGGGTGGTAGCAAATTATTATAGACATACCTATAACCCCTATAAATATCTGCTTCCCTCCATCTTTTAGGTGGTAGCACATTATTATAGATATCAAATCCCCATAAATATCTGCTTCCTCTGTGTTGAGGGTGGTAGCAAATTATTATAGACATATAACCCCTATAAATATCTGCTTCCCTCCATCTTTTAGGTGGTAGCACATTATTATAGATATCAAATCCCCATAAATATCTGCTTCCTCCGTGTTGAGGGTGGTAGCAAATTATTATAGACATACCTATAACCCCTATAAATATCTGCTTCCCTCCATCTTTTAGGTGGTAGCACATTATTATAGATATCAAATCCCCATAAATATCTGCTTCCTCTGTGTTCAGGGTGGTAGCAAATTATTACAGTACAGTGAATATGGTCCAACAACTACTTCAACTTTGCCGCGGTCTTTAGCCGCCCAGAGTTCCTTCACTAAAACAAATACAAAGAAAAAGTGTGGCAAAATATATTTATTAACTTTATGAAAACGTGAATAAATAGGCCAAAGAAACTGTTAATAAAAACATAATGAACTAGCACAGACAAGGAGGCGTATACATTACTCAAACATAACACAGAGGTGGAAAACTGTTTTGACCCAAGGGCCACATTGGGTTTTAAATATCGTCTGAAGGGCCAAATGTTGCAGGTAGGCTAATTGATAGGAGGGCTTGGATGAAATGGCCCAGCAGGCTGCATGTGGACCATGTCATGTTTCAGAACACCCTCCCCTGTGTGTGTCTGTGTGTGCACGTGTGTGTTTTAGCAGTGAACAGGCTATGCTCATCCTGTGCCCACTGACGGCTTCTGCAGTTGTTTGCACATCATAAATGTGTCCACTCTGAAGCAATTCTTCGGTGTACTGTAAATTAATTATGAATGTAATTATGGGATTGATTTTGGTACATTATCTACATAATACCACATAGGCTTCTAGATACATAATCTATGCAATGAAATACTATTAGCTAAATCTTCAAAGGACATAAACATAAACGTAGGAAAATAGTACCTTCAACACTAGAACCCCACAACTGCTGCCATCCATCTGGTTGTTGTGGTTCATGGTTTTCACCGTCCACGCATATTTGGACTCCTCGCTTGTCCTATTCCTCAGAAAGTTTCTATTAGAGCATTAAAATTATTGTTTTAAAACTTCATTTTTAGAAAAAATTATCTCGAAAAAAGAAAAAAATATTCAAATTAAGCAAATTATTCTATATACCGGTATTACCGCCAGTTCCTCAGAATCTTCCTGTTGTAGGCATCCTCATTTCCCATTGGGTCAATTACAGTAAGTGACTTCTCTGCCATGTTCACAACCTAAAGTAAAGTAATTTCATATTTCATATCAACAAACAAGCTGTATAAGGACTTTCTTTACAAAGCTAAATGATTATTCTACAGAGTCTTGCACAGCCTGCTTAATTTGTTCAAACCGAGAATTTGTTCAAATCTGTCCACATAACAAAAGACAGAAAATCTTTCAAAGTACTGTGTTATCAAAAACAAACATTTAGGAAACAGACCACAAGAATCCAATGTGCTGTAACATTCACAGGACACAGCCAAACATCCTCAGCTGGGAATTTCATCTGTAACAAATAATATAGAAATAATATGATTAATAAGGATGAGTAGAACCCTACGTCAAAAGAAATTACTTACTTTCTTAATAGGTACATTACCTTATGGAGACATCTAAACTGTCCATTAAAGAAGAGGGCGCTTGCCACAACGGCACTGAGATGAAATATGGCTTCCTGATAAAATTATCAACATATTTGTTAGTGCAAAAGTACATTCACAGACCATGTCAAGTAATTTCCATTCAAAAGTAACACATACCTTGTGTTGTTGTAGCAAGTGGTGAATGTACGCATCAATAACCTAGCATAAAAGAGAAAACAACAATGAAATAAAGTAAAACAGTTTTGTATTCAATTACAGTAGTCATCTATTACTTCATCTGAAAGCCATCCTGATCCTTGCAGCGTACGGAAAGAGGATTGGTACAGTGAATATGATCCAACAACTACTTCAACTTTGCCGCGGTCTTTAGCCGCCCAGAGTTCCTTCACTAAAACAAAGAAAAAATGTGGCAAAATATATTTATTAACTTTATGAAAACGTGAATAAATAGGCCAAAGAAACTGTTAATAAAAACATAATGAACTAGCACAGACAAGGAGGCGTATACATTACTCAAACATAACACAGAGGTGGAAAACTGTTTTGACCCAAGGGCCACATTGGGTTTTAAATATCGTCTGAAGGGCCAAATGTTGCAGGTAGGCTAATTGATAGGAGGGCTTGGATGAAATGGCCCAGCAGGCTGCATGTGGCCCCCAGGCTGTAGTTTTCCCACCTCTGGTATAACATCAAGTTAGTGGGTGAGGGTGGGGTAGTGTTAATAAAAGTATAATAATGAATTGTTAGTAAAATGTCATTGTTAGTAAAAGCCGAAAAATGACTTGTTAGATGAAACAGGACAGATGAAACATCTTGTTAGAAATATGAAAATAGCCAACAGGCTAACCTGAAGAAGAAAAGCTCCAACATCTCCACCAGGTAGAGAACAAACCGGTGGAGAAGGTTTGACCAACGGGTCAGAACCAAAAACCCAAAAAGTTAAGGCGCCAATCAAACCTTCTTGCTGGATGCTGCGGTTAATCTTTGGCGGAATATGGTCCATTTCCTGCACTTCAGCTACTGTATTGTCTACCTGTTTATCTGTATCAGTGTGTTCTGCTGGCATTTTGCCACAAAACTGAATAACAGAAGGCCGTTCAGACTGTTGATTTGTTGAAGGCAGAGGGCAGATTTCAGGGAACACATCAGATGTCTTCGTGATGTCAACCTTACTAGGCACAGGGCCAGTCTGGTCTCGTACATCTGTAGATGCGCTTCTTCTATAGGGTTTTATGTGGTTGATGTTGTATTTGTTTTTCAGAGTAGCTCCTTGAGACGTACTTAGCGTGACAAGCCTACCGCTAATTGCTTGCATCATATAAGGTCCAGAGAAATCCACTTCAATCCTGCCTCCCTTCCTTCCGTGCTTCCTCATGTTACACAGAAGTACCTCATCACCAATGCTGTACTTAAGGTTTTTGAACTTCATTACTTTTCTTGAATATGCCTCCTTCTGTTTCTCTTGGGACTTTCTAATGTTTTCCTCAGCCTGTTCTTTAACTGCTGTCATTTCTTTTGCTTTTTGCTCCACTACTTCACTGTACTTTTCTTCTGCTGGGACAATATCTAAAAGCTATAATTAAAACAATTTCATACAATGTAATTAATTACTGGCACAAAAGAAAATTAAACTTAACAGCTGTGTTTTATAGTTTATAGTTCAGCACCTGTTCATACCACCATTTAAGAACCCTGTTGCCACACTTAAGAGACCAAGCATTACCCCTGAATGTGTTCTTGTTTGCAGTTTCCACTTTGACTACCAAAAGCAAACCCACAGAAAAGAAAACATAGAAGCAACCCGTAATGGCAGTGACAAAATAACAGTTTTAAACAGAAAAAAAAAACAGTTTTTGTAAACATAAAGTCAAAGCACTGAGTGGCCATATCATAATACTTACCGGCATTTCAGCAGGTACCTCTGACGGAAATACTGCTTCTCGTCCATACATAAAAAAAAATGGAGAGTACTTTGTGGTAGTGTGAATTTTGGACCGCAGAGAAAACAAAGTTGCCTCAAGATAAATCTCCCAGTCATTTTGTTGGTCATTAACCAGTTTCTTGAGGGCTCTAAAATAAAATAATTATCATGAAAAACAGCAATAATACAATATTATTGCAATAATAAATATGATGACTTGCACATACTATAAAAGTACCGTTTGATGCTGTCATTTGTCTTTTCATCCAGACCATTTGTTTGTGGATGATAGGCTGCAGCCACGCTTCTCTCTATGCAGAGCAACTCACAAAGTCTGTTGTTAAGCTTTAAAAAATAAAAAGAAAAAATAAAAGTGAAGACTAAACTAATTACCTGACATTATTGGTTGATTCACATTAACAAGGCAATTGTCAACTGTTGATAGACAACTGTGCAGATGTTTTGAATGCTTGTTATTTAAATGTACATACGTCATTCACAAACTCTCTTCCCTGGTCAGAGAGAATGCGCTTTGGGCAGCCATGCCTGTATATAATACTGCAAATACATCTTGCAACTTCTGCAGCTGATTTGGACTTGAGTGGAAAAGCTTCCACCCACTTGGAAAAAAAATCAGTAGCTGTCAAAATGTATTGAAAGCCATTGACAGTTTTGGGAAGTGGTCCAGTAAGGTCGATCCCAATCAAATCCCACACGCCAGAGACCTAAAAAAAAGTAATATAAAGATAACCATAACACTAAACTGTTCACCTCCCATAAGGACATAGGGAGAATGTGATTTCACACTATTGTTACCTACTGTATAGTTTTGCACGAGTATTAATATGTATTTACCTTTATCGGCTGCAACTCCCCCACTGCAGTCAATGGTTTTCCAACCTTTTGGCATCTGTCACATTCTAAGATCTTGAAAATATATAAACTACATTATTAACATTATTTGTGTGTGACAGTCAGTTTATATTAAACAAACAAACAAACAAACATTAAAAAAACATACCCAATTTTTTATGTCTACAGACATCCCGGTCCAGTAGAACCTGGAAGAGATTGCTGCCCATGTTTTAAGGATGCCAGTATGACCTCCCATGGGGGAGGAATGGAACTCCATGAAAAGTCTCCTGGCTTCCTCCCTCTTTTTCACCACCTTCTTATTACCAAACCAGAGATCTTTTTCTGTTAATGATACATTACTTTAATAATGCGTTATCGCCACATACAGTATTCTAAATAACATGCATCATAGACTTGTGATACTAACCCCTTACTCTGAATTTGGAGGCATATCTCCTCAGGTTTTGCCTCTGACTTTTTCCATACCCCGAGGGGTATGTGCCTTCTGTCAGGAGGGCATGCACCTGATCCCATTTACTTTCCATGTCTGTACAGTAATGTTAAAATGACTGTAGGTCAATACACTCTCAAAAGAGATGTGTTAAAAACAACACATATTTAACACATTAGCGTGTTTATATAAGGACAACACAGTTTGTGTTAATAAATGTGTTGAACTCTATAACACAGTAACTGTGTTGAACTATTTAACACACTAGTGTGTTAAAACAACACAGTGTGTTTTATTTAAATAAATAAAACACAAACTGTGTTGTTTTAACACACTAGTGTGTTAAATAGTTCAACACAGTTACTGTGTTATAGAGTTCAACACATTTATTAACACAAACTGTGTTGTCCTTATATAAACACGCTGATGTGTTAAATATGTGTTGTTTTTAACACATCTCTTTTGAGAGTGTATCATAGAGACTTGAAAACGAGCCTATGTAATACCAGAGACATGCAAACCCTGCGCTAATGTAAAGGTAGGCTACTGAGTAAGTTTCGAAACAGCTGGTAAACAGAGCTATTACACATCGAACTGCATGCTCTCAGAAACAATCATATCATATATCATAAAAACGTACATCGTCTTGTAAACTAGCTTAGGCTACACAGTGAGATAATGTATTGTAAAGATGTATTTCGTCTCGCAAACTGCAAAGTCTGGGCTAATTTCGTAGGCGCATGAGCAAGTTTTATGACTACATGAAAATGACAATGCTTCGCAGTATTAGCTATTCAAACTGCATTCAAACACATATCATGCACGTGGCAAGTTGAACTATTTGACTGTCAAACATATGCATTGAATACTGGTCATAGAAGGTATTAAAAATACAAGAAACTAACCTTGTGTAATACAGTAGCAGAAAATTATGGCCCTGTGAATTCGCCGTTGTACGCATGCGCAGTTAACTCGGATAGGACGTTTTCATGGGTAGGAAGAAATTTCAGAACACCTGCCGATAGCAGCAATCCATTTTGCGCGCCTGTCAGGGTCCCGTGGCAGCCTATGAAACTTTCTTCCTGCTTTCTGACCTCTCCTGTTGTGGCATTTATATGCCATGCAAGTATCCGGCATTGTGGCACGGTAATTTTTGAATATTTCGGCAAAAAAAAAAAAGAAAGTCAGCGGCGGAAATATGGAGCTTGACCGCCAAGATGGCGTTTGTCTACAATCTGGAGCGGATGTGACGTCACATGCAAGTGCTCCATAGATGGTGGCCTCCTCCCCGTACGGCTTGGTCCTACCTCCTCCTCGCTGTCCTCCTCCAAATACCTTTTGTTTGGTCTTTAAAATAAACCCAGGACCTTACTGACAGCTCAAAACACAAACGAAACCGTAATTGAACTTATAACTGCAAGTTGTGATTTAAAAAAGAACACTTTTACCGTCTTTTCCTTGGCCCCATCTCACCATCATCCGATTGCAGGTCTGCTGTAAGGCAGCCTTCCTCAAGCGATCGGGTCAGGTAACGTCTTGCTTTGGCAAAGGTGCCTGAAAGGGAAGGCAGTCTTAATGAAATTGGCTTAATGCAGTATTGAAGTATTGTCATTGGTTTAATGAAGTAGCTATGCAGCTCACCACAGGTTGCCAGCACCCTTATTTTTTGATGGAATCGCCATCCTTGTCCCGGGGGGGTGCAGTTCCTTTCCAAAACAGGAAAAACGCGGAAGAGTTTGGTCGCATCTAACTACAGCCCCAAAAAATACCGTTGGCCATGCTGAGCCTAGCTACATTGCTAACAGGAGTGACAGCGTGTCTGACTGCGTCTGACTGACTGGGAGGTCGCGCAAAGCTCGGAGAGGTACGGAGCAGCTCGTCTCAATTCAGATAAGAGCATATTTCATTATGGAAATACTTCTTCTTCTTCTTCTTAGTTTATTGGCAGATTACATCTCTTTGGTGCATACCGCCACCTACTGTACAGGAGTGTGTAAAGGGACTTAGCAGACTATGGCTATTTGATCAAGTAAACAACAAAAAAAAAAATTAAATCCTTTTCATTAGACCTGAATTATTGAGAAAAATAAATAGGGATTTCATTTTCTCTTTGCATTCCTTCTTCTTTCAGGATATTCACTATTCCATTTTCTGCCTCTCTTTCTTTCCACTGTTGTCTGTGTTCTGAGTATCTGTAACAGTTAAATAGAACATGATCTACATCCTCTTTAACTTGGCAGTACCTGCATAACCCATTACTCTTCCCTACTATCTGCAATGTACCATTAAGACATGTGTGACCCAACCTTAGTCTACTATACACAACCTCTTCCCTTCTGTTGAGACCTGTAGCCCTTTTCCCCCAAACATTTCCCTGATTTGAGTGGTAGAACCTGGCATTGTGCTCTGCCTTCCAATCATGTTGCCATTTGATCAGCATTTCTGACTTAAGTTTAGTTTTTGCTTCTCCCTTCCCCATTGAGATATTAATTCCTATATGTTCTTTTTCCAGCATTTTCTTGGCAATTTTGTCAGCCATTTCATTTCCTTTAATTCCAACATGTGCTGGGACCCAACAAAATTGAACTAATATTCCAAGATTTCTAATATTTAATAGCAAATGTCTTGTCTCAATTACCAGATCCTCTCTTACTGTATTACCTGATTCAAGGCTGAGCAAAACTGCAAGTGAGTCAGAGCATATAACAGATCTAAGTGGTTTGATTTCTTCAATCCATCTCAGTGCAGTAATTATTGCAGTTAACTCTATTGTGTATATTGATAAAAAATTACTTAATCTATATCCATAACTTTTGTTAAATTTTGGGATAAAAATCCCAATTCCACAATGACCATTTTGTATATCTTTTGAGCCATCTGTAAATATCTTTACAAACCCATAGTATTTAGATACAAGATGTCTTTCACAGTACATAGCTAATGCCCATTCATTAGTTTGTTCCATTTTCTCTTTCAGCAGTTCTAGATCAACTTTTGGGACTGGTAACATCCATGGGGGAACTTTGCTCAAAACAAGTGCAGGACTAAAGCGAAAGTCTTTAATTCCATATTTCTCCCCCATGTCATGAACTTTCCACCCAAAACCAGGACTCTTTAATTGGTATTCCCAACAGTTGTTTAGCACAGACAGAGCAGGATTATTTGTACTCCCCATAAGCCTAATCCAGTATGTTAACGACAGTTTCTCAAATCTTAATTTAATTGGGGGTTCCTCAGCCTCGACTAACAGTGCACAGGTAGGCGTTGTTTTGATTGCTCCTAAGGCAATCCTTAGGCCTTTAAACTGAACTCTTTCAAGCTTCCTAATAGATGTTGTACATGCAGAACTATACACTATACATCCATAATCTATGGTTGATCTGATTAGTGCTTTGTATATGTTCATGAGTGATTCTTTATCCGCACCCCAGTGTTGCCCAGAAATCATCCTCATAAGGTTTAATACTTTTTTGCACTTAGTTTCTATATGTACTATGTGATGTTTCCATGTAAGTCTTTCATCCATCACCATCCCCAGATATTTGAATGTTTTTACTCTTTCAAGTGTTTGATTATATAACATTACTTTATAAGTCTCTGGAACCTTCTTTTTAGTAAAAAACATTACCTTAGATTTTTGTATAGAGAACTTGAATCCCCAGTCTATTCCCCACTGTTCTAGTATTTGTACCTCTTTTTGTATGCTTTCCACAATATGTGAAATGTTACGCCCCCTTTTCCAAATCACAGCATCATCTGCATACAATAATCCTTCTCTTCCTTTCTCAAATATGTCATTAATCATGAGGTTGAATAAAATAGGGCAGATGACGCTCCCTTGTGGAATACCACTTTCTACCATGATCTCATCTGATAGTCCATTTCCTACTCTGACCCTCAAGGTACGATGTGATAAAAAGTCAAGAATGTAATTATACATTTTCCCATCAATTCCAATCTTCTCTAATTTGATTAATAGTCCCTCTCTCCACATTGTGTCATAAGCTTTTTCAATATCCAGAAAAACTGCCACCATTACCTCTTTCATAACTAACGTCTTTTCAACCTCATTACAAAGTTTAACAAGAGCATCACTAGTTGATTTACTTCTTCTAAATCCTGTTTGATAGCCTTTAAGCAAGTCTTCCTTTTCCAGAAAGTAATTTAATCTGGCCACTACCAATTTTTCCATTAACTTTCCTAAGTGTGAGGTTAAAGCTATTGGTCTGTAGTTACCTGGATTACTAGAATCTTTCCCAGGTTTAGGAAATGGAAGAATTACTGCCTTTTTCCATAATATGGGTAATTTGCCTTCATTCCAAATTTTATTAAATAGTTCTAGGATCTTTTCTAGCATTTTGTCAGGGAGTTTCCTAAACATGGCATAACATAAATTGTCACTTCCTGGTGATGAATACGCTGTATTAGCAACAGCCATTTTTAACTCTGGTAATGTAAAGTCTTCATCAAGTATTGACCCTGTTCCTGTTTTAGCATTTAATATACCTTTATTTGCTCTTAAAATTTCCACTTTCCTTTTTTTATAACACTCGTCAAGATGATCTCCTTTATGTATGTTTGCAAATATTTTAGCCAACATATTAGCCTTTTCATTGTCTGATATAGCTTGTAAATTCTTGTCACTAATTAACACAGGAATATTTGATGGCTTATACCTGCCTGACATTTTTTTAACCATCATCCACATCTTATTCAAAGTTGTCTCCCTACCTATTGTATCACAAAACTGTCTCCAAGATTCCCTTTTGACTTGTTTAATCACTTTCCTTGCTAGAGCTTTTTTCCTTTGGTATTCCATAAGATTGTCCATAGTTAATGTTTTACGCAATATTTTGAAAGCTCGGTTTCTGTCTTTAATGACTTCTTGACACTTTTGATTCCACCATGGGACATTCATTTTTTTCTTCTGACTTTTACTGATAGGAATACTTTGACTAGCTGCACTGATAATAGGAATGGTTATATTATTATTCACCTGATCTATAGTTTGTTCTTTCTCTGGCATGTTTTTCATTTCATTATTGCAACTATATAAAAATTTTTCCCAATCTGCTTTAATAAAATTCCACTTGTGATGTATGTAACTCTCTTCAATTTTCAGTTCAATTCCTACTCTGCAAAATATTGGAAAGTGATCACTACCAATGCTTGTATTTAGATCAACTTCCCACTCGCATATACTGGCTAATTTCCTGTCTACCAGAGTTAGATCAATACATGATGTTTTATTTTTGTATACATTTATCCTTGTACCAGTACCGTTATTTAAACATACAAGCATTCTGTCATTTATCATTTCTTCTACAACTTCCCCATTCAGATCTGTATAATTACTTCCCCATAGACTGTTATGGGCATTAAAGTCCCCACACCATATTTCTCTATGAGATCTTATGAAAATATCTTTCAACAGCCCATTTATTAAAGCTTTACATGGGTTATAATAATTAGCAATTGTATATTTGCCATTATCACCATTAAAAATTTCACTTACAATACAGTCATGCTCTTCAGCTGTTTTTAAATGTCTGTATGATATCCCTTCTTTGATAAAGGTCACACACCCTCCACCTCTATCTTTTATTCTATCCTGTCTTATACTGTTGTAACCTTTTAAGACAAAATCCAAATGTGGTTTTAACCATGATTCCTGAATGCATATAACATCTGGTTTACTGCTTAATTCTTCAACATACCTTTTAAACTCCTGTCCATTTGCAATCAGACTTCTTGCATTCCACTGGAGAATGATAAAAAACATTAGGCATTTAACCAACTTGTGACTCTCCATACTTGCTATTTAACATTTCATGAATTTCATCAGCTTTAGTTATAATACCCAAAAAATCATTTGCAGTTTTTACAACTGATCTAATTCGGTCACTCTTACTAGAATGTTGCATTGTAACATTTACTATGGTACAAATGAATGCAATAAATTCATTTTCCTTAATCAAAAGGGTGTCATTTGTAATGCGTGTTTTACATTTACAACATTTTGGCTCTGGGTTAGGCTTTGTTAGGCCTACCTTTGTTAGCTGAGACATATTGGTCCCATCATCATTCTGTCTTACAGAGCTAGAGCTGTGGGCATAACTTATTGGAGTCCAAGAAACTTGCTTTGATGGAGAGACATTTCTATTAGCATTGGTGTCTTTCTTAGCTTTATTTATTTCCTTTAATGCATCTGCATATGAGACATGATAAGTTACTTTATATTTCTGGACCTCCTTTGCTTCTTTCTGCCTCTCACATCCTCCATAAGCAGCACTATGCTGACCTCCACAATTGCAGCATTTTAACTGAGCATTTTCTCCACATTTCCCATATTCATGTCCTTCTCCACATTTTGCACATCTAAGTTTACCCTTACATTGGGCTGCTACATGTCCAAATCGTTGGCATTTAAAACATCGCAAAGGGGGAGGAAAATATTCTCTCACTGGGTAGCACATGAAACCCATTTGTATCTTATCAGGCATTTCATCTTTAAAGTAAAGTAAAATCGATAGGCTTTCTGTTTTCTCTTTACCTTTGGTGAGTCGTTTTGCATCCACTATCTCTCCTCCTTTCAGGTTATTCTTAATATCTTCAATGGATACTGAAACTGGAATCCCTGTTATAACTCCTCTTTTCTTAGCTATTGCTCCTGGGACGTGTGATGTTATTTTATATCCATTTAGTGATGTTTTCTTTAAGATTTCCCTTCTCTGATCTTCAGATATCGCAAAAATCATTAGTCTTCCATTTCCTAAGAAGCGTGCATGATTGATTTTACCTATTTCTTTTTCTATGGCTTTGGTGACATGAATGGGGTGTAAATCTGGCCCTTGTTGTTCAAAAACTATGATAACTTTCCAAGCTGGTTCCTTATCAGGTTTACTCATAGGTTTACTTCTCTTAACTGTTTCTACAGATCCGCTACTATTGCTACCATCTGATCTTCGTCGTCTCACTTGCCTTCTCCTCACTTCCTCCCAAAACATATCATCATCATCCACCTTCCCTTTATCTTGTCTATAACCATCTGATTCTTCTGCCATTGTCCACTTTACATTCACTGTAGAGTTGAAGTTTTTAGAGTTCAAACCTTCCGCCAGAAACAAAATCCGTCCGCAACCGACCATTATGGAAATACGGTGGACTGTTCCTTTAAATTCGCTAGAAGTCGCTAACTGACGTCAGCGCCTAATTTGCATAAGGCCAAACAAAATATGTGTTTCCTGTTTCCTGGGTTTTCAAAATAGGGTAGGTAGGTAGGGGAAAAAAATTGTTTATCCCAAAAGTTTACGACAAATTTTCTAGGGTAGGTAAGAAAAAGTGAGAAGTTTCCTTTGAAAACTTTTTTTGCAAAATACTCATTCAAAACTAAACCTAGTCATCAGATATCGTTGATGATATAAGGATGCACTTGTATATAAATTGTTCTAATAATGATGGCATATTTTCATTTTCCAGGTAAAATGGGAATATTTTGGTGGATGATCTATTTGGTGGTGGCCAGAGTTAAAACAGCTTTGAAAATTGTAGGACATCAAGATCAGTGTTACCTGCAGTCACTGTATGAAAAGTCAGTGCTCAGGGAGGCACTAAAGATTCTGGACGACCCGACTCACATCCTGAATCAGGAATTTGTGATGCTACCCTCAAGTAGACGATTCAGGATGCCAAACTGCAGATTAAATAAATATAAGAGCTCATTCATCCCAGCTGCCATGAAGATGTTAAATAGTAACAAATAGCAGTGTATTTTTCATTATTCAGTATTTATTCAACCTATATATTGGGCTTATTGTAGCCTTGACTGCTGTTGTTTACTTTTCCCTCCCACGCTCTGTGCTGTGCTCATTTTGTTGAGTTGCAATTATGTTGTGTCTCCGTCTGTGTTGTGTATGATGCAGTGAAGCACATGTTCATATTTATGTGGTGTTATGTAGTGTGCAAGCTACTGTAGGTCTGTGATGCTGTGACTGGAGCCCAAGATGAATTTCCCTTTTGGGACAGTAAAGTATACTTTATCTTATTCACAGTATCACTTATTGTAGTATCCTGTGTAATGTGCACGCCTAAGTACTTGATTGAGGTTTTGATGGTGATACCATTTGCTGCTACAAGGTGGCAGTTATGTAAAGCTCGTAATTCACACTGATTAGATAAATACAATATTACAATTGTTCAACTGTAAACCTGATGCTTTAGAAAATAAATCTATAATCTGAATAGCCTTTGGAACTTGATCAAACTTTAACAAAATAAATAAAGTAGTGTCATCTGCTAGTTGATTTATGACTATTTGGTTCTCAAAAACATCTAACTGTTTAATGTCTGATGTTTTGACAAGAATTGACAGCATTTCTGCTTCATTTAAAACGAGTGATGGTGAAATTGGGCAGCCTTGTTTTATACCTCTGTTAATTGTGAACTGATGGGAGGTGCCGTCTGACAACAATATTGAGCTCTTAGTGCCGTGGTAAAAGGATTTGATTACAGTCCAAAAGTTCTCTCTGAAGCCACAGAGTTCCAATGACTTTACAATAACAGGATGATCTCCCATGTCGAAAGCTTTATAGAAATCCAGAAAAAGAATAAAGCCATTATCATCATCATCATCATCATCAATATAATCACTATATTGAAGAAGGTCCAGAACTTGGCACACATCATGTATTGATCTACCTCTCATAAAACCTGATTGGGTATCACTTATTATTTGAGAGAGTCTTTTTTTGAGACGGTTGGAGAATGTGTTTGTTAGTAGTTTGCAGTCATTATTAAGGAGTGTTATTGGTCTCCAGTTATCTATTTTTGGATCTTTATCTGGTTTTAGTATAAGAACTATGACACCTTAAATCATAGTTGGTGGAAGTGATACATTTTCTGTAGATTCTTTTAGTGTTTCAAAAAAGGGTTTTGATATGATCCTAAAAGTGTTGATAAAAATGTGCTGTAAGGCCATCTGGGCCAGGGGAGCGGTCTGGAGTCAGGCAATGCAATGCTCTCTCAAGCTCCTCAAATGTGATTTGTGCCTCACAGTCATTTCTGAAATCCTCATTTATTTGAGGAATGAAGTCTTTATTCGACCAAAAAAGACTTCTGCTGAATCAGAAGATAAACTAGAAGAGTATGACTTAATAAAAAACAGTGTGTTTCTTTGGCTATTTTCTTTGGGTCTGAGCATTCATTATCATTAATGATCAATGTTCCGATATTTTTCTCCTGAAGGTTTTTCTCTAATTTGCAAAAATAAGTTTCTCTCTCCCTCGAAAATTTTCTTATTCTAAATTTCAGAAATTCTGATTTGGAGATACAAGAAGAAAGGCAGGCATCTTCAGAAACATCAGCAATAATATTTTGAACCCCTTGACAGTAGATCTCAGAATGTAACAAGCTGGCATTGAACTTCCAATAGCCCTTGTTTCGTTTGTAGGCATTACTAGGTTTCAGAGTTAAACACTTCAAACAGTGGTCAGATAAAGGAGCAGAAGATATACAACAGTTAGCAACAAATTATTTTATATAATCAGAAATTAGCCTATAATCAAACACATTACTCAAACAAGAGTTATGAGTGTGGAGATGGATGTAGGGCTGTATTCAGACTGGAATAATGATTTTCTAGATTATCAAAAACAGTGCATAGACAAGCAACTAGCATCTTTGGAACAATCAAGTTTCATGTAGTGGAAATTTTTCATTAATGAAAATTAATGTTTGCCGGGAAATCCAAATGGCAAGTTTTTTCAGAGGCGGACCAATTCACCTCAAATGGTTTGATTTCAACTGAATTTTTCTGGTATTGCGGAAGGTAAAAAACTTGCAGAGAATGCAGAATGTGACAGATATTTGACCAAAGTTTAATATAAAATAGGAGAATTACATTGATCTTGCTCCTGAATTTACCTCTGATATGCACTTTAAAGCTGAAAGTCTCCACTTCAGGGCGGCACGGTGGTGTAGTGGTTAGCACTGTCGCCTCACAGCAAGAAGGTCCGGGTTCGAGCCCCATGGCCGGCGAGGGCCTTTCTGTGCGGAGTTTGCATGTTCTCCCCGTGTCCGCGTGGTTTCCTCCGGGTGCTCCGGTTTCCCCCACAGTCCAAAGACATGCAGGTTAGGTTAACTGGTGACTCTAAATTGACCGTAGGTGTGAATGTGAATGGTTGTCTGTGTCTATGTGTCAGCCCTGTGATGACCTGGTGACTTGTCCAGGGTGTACCCCGCCTTTCGCCCGTAGTCAGCTGGGATAGGCTCCAGCTTGCCTGCAACCCTGTAGGACAGGATAAAGCGGCTAGAGATAATGAGATGAGATGAGACATTGATTTTCATGACGTCATCTGTGGGACGCCTCCCTCTGAATCCTACGTCAGCGCTGGTTTGTTTATGAGAAAACGACCTGGTGGTTTTCTGCTAATTTCTTCAACGTTATCGCGTAATTATTAAAATGGTTAACAGATGTATCGTAGGAGGGTGAAGCAGCACCAATCTTGACAGGATTAGTACTCATCGTTTTCCAAAAGACAGGACAATGAGAGAGAAATGGGAGCGCTTGGTCTACACAGGCTGTGCACTGAAACCGTGCAAAGCTCGCGCATCCTGCTGGCGCTTCCGCAGGTGATGTCACGAATCTGGCTCCAGACTCCCTTGGGATTTTTTCAGACACATTTTGTTATTTTATTTTTTTCTGATGTAGACAGAGGGCCTTGTGCAAAATTACCCTTCTGGATGAGTGTGTACTTTCATATAAAAAAAACACAAAATTGGTTCAGTATATGCCCTTTAATCTACTGCCAGCTTGCGAGGCCTGTTGCAGCTTCACAACCATTCACACTCACATTCACTCCTGTGGTCAATTTAGAACCTCCAATTAGCCTAAACTGCATGTCTAACCAGTGTCTAGCCTGCACCTGGAGGACTTCCACGCAGAGAACATGCAAACTCCACACAGAAAGGCCCCTGTTGGCCACTGGGCTCAAACCCAGAACCTTCTTGCTGTGAAGCGACAGTGCTAACCACTACACCACCGTGCCGTCCAAAACAAAATATGTTTTATATTTTAGATTCTTCAGAGTATCCACTGTTTATTTGAAACATTATGCTCCTTTTGGGGTGGCACGGTGGTGTAGTGGTTAGCACTGTCGCCTCACAGCAAGAAGGTCCTGGGTTCGAGCCCAGCGGCCAACGAGGTCCTTTCTGTGTGGAGTTTGCATGTTCTCCCCGTGTCTGTGTGGGTTTCCTCCGGGTGCTCCGGTTTCCCCCACAGTCCAAAGGCATGCAGGTTAGGCTAATTGGTGGCTCTAAATTGACCATAGGTGTGAATGTGAGTGTGAATGGTTGTCTGTGTCTGTGTTAGCCCTGCAATGACTTGGCGACTTGTCCAGGGTGTACCCCGCCTCTTGCCCATAGTCAGCTGGGATAGGCTCCAGCTTGCCTGCAACCCTGTAGGACAGGATAAGCAGCTACAGATAATGGATGGATGGATGGATGCTCCTTTTGAATTTGATGTCAGCAACATGTTTCAAAAAAGTTGGGACAGGGACATGTTTATCACTGTGTTGTATCCCTTTTAACAACACTCTGTAAATGTTTGGGAACTGAGGAGACCAACTGCTGTAGTTTTGAAAGAGAAATGCTCAACAGTTTGGGGTCTCCTTTGTCATATTTTGCGCTTCATAATGCACCAAATGTTTTAAATGGCACTAGACTGTAGGCAAGCCAGTTTAGCACCCGTACTTTTTTTTACTGTGGAGCCATGCAGTTTTAATATGTGCAGAAAGTGGTTTGGCATTGTCTTGCTGAAAGAAGGAAGGCCTTTTCTGCACTGTAAAACGTTTCAGCCTTGTTTAGTTATGTCCACTTACTTTTTGTCTTTAACTCCCTGAGCTCTGAAAAGTGTTTTAATTTGAACTAATCTGTGCAAGTTTTCAAAGGTTAGACTTGAATTACTTAGTTGTCTTGACTAATTGAGACTTTTTCTGAGTTGAAACAAAGGTAATCATCAAATTGAGTTAACTTGCATTTCCAAGTTAAACCTATTTGAAATGTTTTACAGTGTGAAAAAGATTTTGTCTGGATGGCAGCATATTGCTCTGAAACGTGTAAATATCATTCAGCATTAATGATGCCTTCCCAGATGTACAAGCTACCCATGTCATGTGCGCTAATGCCCCCTCATACCATCACAGACGCTGGCTTTTGAACTGTGCACTGATAACAAGCCGGATGCTCCCTCTCCTCTTTAGCCTGGAGGACGTGGTGTCCATGATTTATAAAAAGAATTTCTACTTTTGATTCGTCAGTCCTCAGGACAATTTTCCACTTCGCCTCAGTCCATTGTAAAAGAGCTCGAGTCCAGAGAAGGTGGTGGCGTTTCTGGATATTGTTTATATCTGGTTTTAACTTGCATTTGTGGATACAGTAATTCCCTGTTTTCACAGACAACGGTTTTCTGAAGTGTTCCTGAGCCCATACAGTGATTTCCACCACAGACAGGTGTCTGCTTTTAATGCAGTGTCGCCTGAGGGCCTGAAGATCACAGGCATCCAATGTCAGTTTTCAGCCTTGTTTCTTGCGTACATAGATTTCTCCAGATTCTTTTCAAATCCATTGTGGTGGTGTACAGAGGAAAAATAGCAAAAAAAATTGTCACTGTCCAAATACTTATGGACCTGACTGGAAGTTAAGTTTTCATTTAAATAAGTATTTAAATATGCATCAATCAAAAACATGACCTAATAAAAAGATCAATATCCTGAACGAGGAGCCTGTCACCTTCTTAGACAGAACACAGTGACACTCATGAGGAAAGAAGGGACAATGACTCTGATAGAGGAATCAGGGAATCAGGTAAACTAGTCAGTGTAATCTCCTCAGGATGACTTTTCACTGCAGTCACAACACTGTCACGTGCAGCAGCATGAAACGTCAGAGCCGGAACGTGTCACTGACCAATCAGGTAGCGTTATGTCATGAATATTAATGAGAATCCCCTCTGCCATCCTACATTTAACATCTCATATTTATTTTAATTTAATATTTTCAGCCCAAATGAACCGCATTATTTCACGTTTGTACCAGCAGATGGAAGGATTTAGTGCAGATTGAGGATTCATTTATTCCTATTTGGAAGAACAGAAAAACCCTGACACTTTTATTTCGAAATAAAATACAAGTTTATGTTTGAGGTTTGAAGGAGAAACTGTTTTGTTTGGTTTTATTTATACAGACATCAGCAGCTGAACTTCATCCATTTTACTGATCAGATTAAATTCTGCAGTAAAACTCAGTGTGAACTGTAAATAATCTTTATTAATATTTTATTTGTAATGACAAAGTTCCACAATCAAAATGTGTAACAACAGACAGTAGGAGTAAAATTATTTGTTTCTGCAAAAAACTAAACCCAGGTATTAAAATAAACTGTACAGCATTTTAAACGGGAATATGTATTTCTAAAATTAACCAGAAAATGTAAAATATTTTTGTTTATTCTCACCATTTAATAGATGATTAAATTTGTGAGTTGAAAATTCATTCAGTGTTTAATACAGGAGAGATGATCAGTGGGGCTGAATTTTTACCTCCATAATTTAAAGAAGGACTGAAGAATGGATAGAGTTTCTCAGTGAAAGACTGACCAGTGAAAGAGTAGATATGAGATCTGGACTTCACATCATAAAAGGAGACCAGACCCTCCTCATAATCCACAAACACCCCCACCGTCTCCAGCTTCTCTCTCAGTGTGAGGGGGACAGGGGGACCAGCACAAGCCTGATACTGATTCTCATTCCTCAGTGCCACAGTCCAGAATCCATTCTGAGGTTTCAGTGTAATCATCCCCTTCCTGTTAATGTTCTCTCTCACAACTCCTAAATCCCACGCAGTTTTCCCTCTGACCTGCACCTCATAATAAAATCTCCCTGAGGAGAAACTCTGCTTTCCCAGAACACAGACACAATAATCAAACCTTTGTGGTGTATCAGGGAGATTCTGTCGTTTGTCTCCAAGTGTCACTTGTTTTCCATCAGCAGACAGGATGAGATCGGGATGAGCTGTATCAGGATCCAGAGTCACATCCACTGAGAGAAACACACAGTGTGTGATATGAGTATGCAGGTAAAAAAGATTAAATCATCATCCAGTAGTGAGGATCATTTGTAGCATTTACATATCTTAACATGCATTTTAATAACAGGTAAACACCGGTTTCTGAGCAGAGAGAGGTTCCGTTTAGCCCCTTGATGGAAACTCCGTAGTGTCCACATGAGCTGTGGGAGTCACTTGCTGATCGGACATTTTGAACTCCGACTCAACTTGTGGGACACCGTGGATGCGAGTTTCTTAAAATACTCCCACCGTTTACGTTTGGCTAAGCAGGTAAGTGTTGTTTTACTAGACTCGGGATTTTAACAGTGAAGCGCAGTTTACGGTTTCAAACGAAATATGGGTTCATTTTGTCTGACTACCAAAGCTAACATTGTTAGCGAGGCTACAGACGGCGCTCCAAGCTTAGTGACCCTCAAAAGAATTCTTGCACAAACACTAGGGTGACCACTGGCGTAAAGTATTGAGGTATTTCACTCACGTGACCAAGTCATGTGATGCTGCCATTTTGGACGGCACGGCTCGAATCAGTTTGAATGCGAGGAAGGCGACAAACGAAAAACATAAAAGAAAAAGGAGTGAGATGCAGAAAACACCTTCACTATCCAGCGACGTAGGGCATTTACAGGGCGAGCAGAGAGAGAGGTATTTGCAAAAATTGAGGTTAGCAGGCTTAGAGAACGACGTTTACCTGCTTCCACCAGGATTGTTCACTGACGTACGGAAGTACACGAAGCCCTTGTCTTTACCTGACTTCGGCCCACATGATCTGTATACCTATGTCGTTAAAAACCCATCGCCATACACAGGTATTGATCTGAAAGCGTATAAGAGTTTGGACACCTACAAATATTTTGTGTCAGGCTGGGTAACATGCCTACATCAGCGGGTCGCCATCTTATTACAGCTAAGGTTTGTTCACATTTTCATTTACTTTCGGTCCTCAGGATAAACAAAATGTTATTAAATGTCATTGAAATAACTTCTTAGTCTGTTGAGACATGGACCGTTATAAATTTGCTGTTGCCAGACAATGACTAAGAACTGTATTATTAGGGTCGGTGTAGTTGTAGCAGTGTATTAGCAACTAGCTGTTAGCACTAGCTAATGTCAACAACATCATAGCTGGTATGTTACTGTAGCAATGTTTACGTTCAGTCATTTGGATGACTGTTAAAACCTTTCAGTCTCAAGTTTCTCCTTTACTGGATTTACTAGTTTACTGAGCTAGCGCGCTCGGGCCAGCTGGGAGCTGGCGCGTGCGCTAGCCTGCCGGCCGGCCGGCGCTAGCTGGGAGCTGGCGCGTGCGCTAGCCTGCCGGCCGGCCGGCGCAAGCTGGGAGCTGGCGCGTGCGCTAGCCTGCCAGCCGGCCGGCTAGCGCACGCTAGCTCCCAGCTTGCCCGAGCGTGCTAGCTCAGTAAACTAGTAAATCCAGTAAAGGAAAAACGTGAGACTGAAAGGTTTTAACAGTCATCCAAATGACTGAACGTAAACATTGCTACAGTAACATACCAGCTACTGTTGTTGACATTAGCTAGCTTGACGTTCAAAATGGCGGACACCGGGGCGTCACGTGACCCTGTGACGTCAGGTGAAATACCTCAATACCCCCGCAGCCCCCGCCAGGCGGGGGGGGCCAACCGCTAGGGGGGGCCCGTCGCCCGATGTGATTCAATGCACGAAAAAGTCCGATGAAACATGAAAATAATAAACACAACAATGAAGCGTACCAGAGAAAAAAGTGGTGCTCAAAAGCGGCAAATCAAAAAGAAAAAAGAAGAATTTACATCCACACTGCCCAAAATTTCATCCGTTTTTGGGAGAGTTAGGCCTTATCCTCCAGTTCATGATGCGCTAACAGGTAGGGCCATTGGGGGGGGGGGGGGGGGGGGAACGGGACTAGTGCAGTTAAAACGAGGCGAATGAGTGAAAAAGTACCTGATTTAAAATGGGATTTGAATAAAAGTTACTTTTTATTATCTTTTTTCTCAATAATTCAATGTTTCTTTTTCTTGAATATTGTTCCCCATGACCACCAGCCATCATCCAACACATTGATCCAAGATAGGTTGGTTATGTAAAATAGTTTAAAAAAAAAAAAACTGCACACAAGGTAGCGTAATTTTCTTTAATTTCCGCCAGATTGTTTTATTATTGTGCTGCATTTCATTTTTACTCAGTAGGCCTTTTCAGGCCTGGTTCCATTGTAATTGAATAAGAATAAGGTCAAAATTTACTTGAGTAAAATTAAAATTACTCATTTTTATATTACTCATAAAACTTCTCATAACAGTAACGTGAGTAAATTTTAGTTGCTTGCACCCCTGTGTTTGACAGATTTATTCTTTATGCAAACTTTTACTTAAACTTATGATGTATTTTATTTAACCATACTCTGGCTTTTAAAACAGTTTCATTTTTATTTTCCTAAACCTTATGTAATTATCATTATTAATGTTACTGTTATCGTTACTGCTTACCGAGCTGTATGAACTGTGAGCTTTGTCACGTCATACACCATTTTTATTGTTGGATTTATTTGTAATAAATGGATAGCCTACTCTACTGGTGTACTGAATATGAATGAATGAATTAACAAAACATCTAGGCCTATGGGTTAGGCAGTCCTATACGTGTTTAAATGGGCCTGGGCTGTCAGGGGCTGAGCCCTGGCACTTTTTTCACACTTTTCAGCAATCAAAAGAGAGATATACAGAGAGAGAGTGAGAGGGAGAGAGAGAGGAGGCCGTGGCAGGGTGGCCTTGGGGGGGAGGGGCCCATACTTTTAGTAGCTGCAGGGGGGCCCCAAGTACTTGCGTTACGCCAGTGAGGGTGACCAGATTTCCCGAGTCTGAAACTGGGACACTTTTGTGCGCGACCATGCTTGTGCATGCACACCTTTTTTTATGTAATCATGACACTCAGAGAGGTGCTCTTATCATTTTGTTGAAGCTCACATTTATCAACATCTCACATGAAATAAAACAAACAGGCATTTTGTTATCTAGTAGCATAGTGGTATACAGAACAGTTAAATTATGGTCAGACAACAGATTTTGTAATGGCTGAGAATAGGCCAGGCTATGTCCATAGGCCAAACTTAAACTGATTTATTTCACCTGTTTGTGAGAACACCAAGAAGAATGCATATGCACATGTAGGCTATATCTCTAAAATTGTATGCACTATAGCATGAACTTCAAAAGTAGATATGTGACCTCAACATAGCCTAGGTCAGAATCAACCTTACTAACCATTCCCCACAACTGAATGAATAAAGCAAGAAGATGTGTACAAAAGTGAACACTTTAATGGAAGGTGCAACAAGCTGTTCAACACAGCAATAAACTGTCAGAATGGTATGTTAAACAGAAACAAAAAAAGAGACAAGTGATTTGAGAATATATACTACGGAAGCCGAGAGAGGCCCTTCATATAATCCTTTTTTTTATTCACCTTGTTATCCCGAGATAACGACATAATTAATTCAGGATCTCAAGAAAACACAACTAATTCAAGATCTCAAGAAAACAAAAGCGTTATTCCGAGATCTCGAGAAAACAAAACAATTATTTCATGATCTCGAGTAAACAGCTGAGAAATGGTTCATTCAGGTGCGCCAAGAGACTTGTGATATGCTGACTTTGGGGCTATTTCTCATTCTGTATAGACGCAACTTTGGTCATTAGAATGTCTGGAATAATCGATCACCTAATAAGGCAATATTTTGATCAGGGGTTGACACAGGGAGAGATTACATTAAGTCTTTTAATAAAGGATAATTTCAAAATTAGTCCGCGGAACCTCCGCAGAAGACTGGCCCGGCTTCGTCTCTACCGACGGAGATACAGTGATCCAGCTGAGATCATGAAATAATTTTGTTTTCTCGAGATCTCGAAATAACGGTTTTGTTTTCTAGAGATCTCTAATTAGTTGTGTTGTTTTCTCGAGATCCTGAATTAATTATGTCGTTATGTCGGGATAACAAGGTGAATAAAAAAAAAAAAAAAGAGTATATGAAGGGCCTCTCTCGGCTTCCGTAAATATACACTCAAACAAAACAGCAATAAAGGAGGAGAGGGGCGACAGCCCGAGGAAAGCCCCCACAGGAGCGCACAGCATTTGCAGCATAGGCAACCCAACTCAGTACAAGAACAAAACACTTACAGTGTGTGCAGTAGGCTTCGTGCGCATTGTTCTGCACCTCTCGGAGGAAGGGGTAGGTGCCCTGTAAACCTTTGGAAAAGGTACATTTTCTTTTCGGCATAACTGCTGCGGCATTACTGCTGCTAGCTGCGAGACAAAGAACATTCGCGCCAGTTAATGTTTATTTTATTGTTGCATGGCAACCCGTTCTGTTGTCTGGAATAATGTGGCTAAATAAACACCCATGCCACAGGGCCAGGGGGCAGTAACCAGGAAAGTTTGCGATTCCTGTCAATTCATCAAAATAGTAAATGCAGACATTTCTCCGCTAATGATTCCCACGCTGCTCAGTCGCAAATGTCGCGAGTGGCGAAAACCGGGACATATCCGAGTCCCGACAGACTTTTGTCAGGACTCGGGACACACAACCCCAAATCGGGACTGTCCCGGTAAAACCGGGATGTCTGGTCACCAGAGTATAGCGCCATGTGGGAAACTCGCTGATTAAAGTGAAGGGGCTTTGAAGTTGGTTAGACTTGGGCCCAGGAGAAGAGCACAGTCTTCCCAGTGCCTCCCGAATGGACGCTGCGGCAGGAACGTAAACGCTAGTGGTGGGCGGATCGATCTAAAGTATCGATCTAAAGTATCGATCGTATCTCTATTAAAGCAACTAAGAATGGAATGTTTCCTTGTGCCAGCTGTTTACACTAAAGGGTCGATTCAACAAAGATCTTATTTAACCTTTTCATGTGTGAAATGTGTGGAAAAATAGTCCAAGTTTTAAGATTTTGTAGGATTTTCATTGTTCAAAATTGTGCTTAAATTGAAATCCATTTAAGTTACTCAGAACATTCTGTCTTATTTAAGTCATTTAACTGTCCATGCATGTGGGGGAAAATGTTTCATTCTCAGTTCATGCTGAACCATATCAGTTATAAAACACGAACATCTATATTTTCATACATATACATGTATCTGCAATTGCTTGATTATTTGAGATTAAACTAATTTATTCTTTTGAAAACTGATTAAAATTATCAGGTTAAAATATTAAATATTTTCTTTTACTAGCGTCACTGAGATGTCAAGGTTCTTTTCCTTTTATTATAAAATTAATACTTTGGCTGCTGCTCAGATTAAGAAAGCAGTTTGAAGACGTCACTCTGGGCTGTGATCATCTAAGACTTTGGCTTTATTTTGTCAAATGTTTTTGAACCAAGTCTGACTATTTCCCACTCTTTATTTCGCTCTTATTTTCAGACTTTGTTACTTCGGGTGGTTGTCTTCTCCAAAGAAGCCAGACGAATACAGCTTGCTGTAGCAGAATCTGTCAGTGAGATTTGTCCAAGAGAGACTTGGACTTGAAGGTGATTTCTCACTCCATTTTGAGGATCCAGATTTTGGCAATGCATTATGCAACTTGACAATGTCTGCATTACCAGCTGAGCGTGCAGTCCTGCATATTATGTGGGACTGTAATTCATCTCTACTTAACCAATCCAGTGACCATTCGATTGGTTCAGTCTCTGCTCTTGATCCAGCCAGTGTTCACTCTGAGCATTTCAGGTCTAGCTCAGACTCTATCCAGAGCAATTTAAGGCATGTTGCTGAGCGGCCCTCTCCGTTCCCGATCCCCAAGTTCTCATATGACGTTGAACTGAAATTGCGTAAGGGTAATGAGATGTACAAAAAGTCAAAGAAGGGCCTTGACGTGACAAGAGACATTAAAATGGACATTTTGGATAAAATTGCACAGGCAATTTTTGAAATCAAAAGCTACCCTGACAAAGATGAACTTCAAATCAGTTGCCTCTTCCCTGGTTCTTAAGGAGCTAGGTAGCATCACAGGCTACGAAGGATGGAAAACAAGTATCCAGTACAAGTTTGGAAACTACAGGTCAAAGCTGCACCAGGCAGGCTGCAATGAGGTGGATGTGAACAGGAAAAGAAAAGGTGGAGATGAGGATGACCGCCTGTTCACCCTGAAAAAGCCCAAACATGGAGAGGTCAACCATGTTCCAGATTATCCACACCATCATGATGATTCTACTCTTGAAGAAGGGAGTTGCTCTGGTTGATGAAATGAAGAAGAAAAAGAAAAAGAACCTGACAGTGATGTGGCACAAGATGGAGCTGACATTTTCCCTTAGGCGGAGAGAGGTAGTAGAGGGGCAGCCTATGGTATCCGAGGTCCAGGGGAGATGGCCTGCTCGGTTTTCCTTTGAGGAGGTAAGATTGTGCTCATTTATGTCGTAACTTTATTATTCAAATGCTCAATCCAGTGTGTGTAATTGGGTAGGTCTAATTTTACCACATTGACTATAACTGACTAAATGTACGATCTGTTATAAGCTATATTGGCAAGCTATACTATACCCCGCCCTACCACTCCACTACAGGCCACTCCACACACTCCAACTCACTACACTATCAGCCCCACAATTCATAATAAAATTTGTCCTCCCAAGGAGTATGTCCCCTAATTCAACTTTTAAATTGGAAACAATTGATGTGTCATAGTCAGATTAATTGTTAGTCCTTAAGATGTCTTTACAGATGCCAGTGAAACTTAATGAAACTTTTTTGCCAAAACTAAATGATATACATTTTTATAGAGTAATTGTATTGTAGCTTCTTAGGAATTTTCTGTTAAGGAAAAAAAAAAAAAACCTAACAGAATCATGATTGTCCAATTATTTAATTTTATTGTTTGTGTTCATATATCTGAAGAATTTAATCAAATCACCAGCAAAGACCTCCTGGGGACTTTCACTACATCCCTTGACAAATATGTGCCTCGCCTGCTTAGACTGTACCGGGCTCGGGAAGGCAGGCTTTGGTCAGAAGATGGAACACCTCCTTGATAACCTTGATGAACAGGTAAGTGATGTGCCTGAAGCTAAAAGCATTCATAAGTTGAGGGAAAATAACCTGTCATGCTTTTCAACTGCCAAAGCTTGAGCACTTGCTGTGTTCAGTAGCCAAAGAAGACGTGACCGCCCATGCCTCTTTCCTTTGTTGAAAATATGAAATATTTGCCTGGGATTATTAGGAAAGCATGAATATACTTTTTTCATTCCAGAGACACAGAAAAGCTAAAAAATACTTTGATGGACATGCATCAGTAAAAACTGATGGTACCAGTCATTGCTTTGGTGTTCTGAATTGAAACAGAAAATGATCACAGTATTTCTGATTTGTAAAAGTACAAATTAATGCAGGATTGCAGTGGAATTTCTTTCCCTCTTTCCTTTTGCATTTTGTATAAATTCACTTTGGCACTATACTAATTGATATGCTTGTGTATTTTCCACTGGGTACTGTTAGACATCGGACATTGTGTCTCACCGAAAGACAGCAGCACTGAGGGGCCTGCCTATTTTTGTTCGGGATGACATCGCTAAATTCTTCTTGAAGTGTTCGGTGAGTAATAGCAAGTTTATTTCTATCGCACATTTCCTACACAGGTAATTCAATGTGTGTGTTTTTTTTTTTTAAACTTCCACAAGCTGAATGGCAAGGGTCAGTAGCATGTTACTAAAATTTAGGTTGGAATAAGAAGAAATGCATTTTGTCTTTCAGTTTTCTTTAACACTCAATCATGTTTGTTCCTTCTCTTCAGGACACTGACCCTGAAGAACGAGTGCTCAGAGGTGTGTCTGTTGCCATCCTCACTGTCCTCGAAGACAATGATGCTGCCATTTCACCAAATGTGCGAGACATGGCTATTGTGTTGGAAGGGGCCATTGTGCTCCATGACCTACCAGACCTCAGTACTGCCTTTGCATCCCTCTTTGGCCTTCTGTATGCCATGAACATTGATTATCCAAAGGAGATGAGGTATACCTTTGAAGCACTTCAGACTATCTTTTTTTGAGCTTGGCTCTCGATGCTCACAGCGCATAAGGGGTCTCAAAACAAAGCTGTTGCTGTGAACTAGTCATTTTAAGCATGCAGATCTCTGCCTAGGCGGCACGGTGGTGTAGTGGTTAGCGCTGTCGCCTCACAGCAAGAAGGTCCGGGTTCGAGCCCCGTGGCCGGCGAGGGCCTTTCTGTGCGGAGTTTGCATGTTCTCCCCGTGTCCACGTGGGTTTCCTCCAGGTGCTCTGGTTTCCCCCACAGTCCAAAGACATGCAGGTTAGGTTAACTGGTGACTCTAAATTGACCGTAGGTGTGAATGTGAGTGTGAATGGTTGTCTGTGTCTATGCGTCAGCCCTGTGATGACCTGGCGACTTGTCCAGGGTGTACCCCGCCTTTCGCCCGTAGTCAGCTGGGATAGGCTCCAGCTTGCCTGCGACCCTGTAGAACAGGATAAAGCGGCTAGAGATAATGAGATGAGATGAGATCTCTGCCTCTGAAACAAAGATTCATGAAACTTTTGGAGATGTCAGCTGCCAGTTCACAAGAGGTGCATATACCGTGTTTCAACTGTTCATGTTTGTTGCTGGTGCTCAAGTAAAACTTTGGTGTATGCACTATCTTGCATGTGCAGTCATTTTAAGCATGCAACTCCAGTTTGCCTGTGAAATATACATTTTGGTATTGTTGGATGTCAGTTAACAAGAGGCGGTGGGGTTTTATAATTTTTTATTCTTAAATTCTTTGATTCAAAGACCTTTTATACGCATTTGAAAAATGCACGTCTTGTGCGACATAATCCAAATTCAAGACGTTTTTGGATGCGTTTGTCACAATCATTTTATTTGTAAGAGGCACATAACCAGTGTTTTGCCTGTTCAAGTTTGTTACTGAAAGTTCAATGTATGTGCAATTTTAAACTTGTCTAGTTCACTGTGATTAGTGCTCATTTACAACTTCAAGATATATAAAATAATTGCCTGTCCAAGTGTATGCATGTTCTGTTCACCATGATGTTTACCAAAAGGAATAAACATAGTGTTGGTTAGCTTAATGCTTTGTGCTCTTCATTTTATTGAAATATTAATTTATTTATTACAGCAACATGTATTTTTATCGATTTATGAAGCAATATTTCTATCTCACTGAATCAAGAATTGTGTGTTTATTCAGCAGGAATTTCTGTATTTGTTGAAGATAGAAATCCATGTTATTGAAGCAAGAATTTCGTGCTTAGCCTCGCAAGATTATCAAAATTATGTGAACAAGAAAATTTAAGTCTGCAGAACTCGTCTAAACTTGAAAACTAGTGTCAATGACAGTAGTCAAAAGTTGGGACAGTTCAAAAATCTATTGCATCATGTTGCCTTGATAATTTGAGTTTTCTCAACATTTTTGTTGTTACAGTGTAGTGAGGAGGATAATGAGAGACACTAAGACTTCCTTTTAGCTGGAGAGATCTACAGATGAAAATAAGTCTGATGATGCAGTGGTGTAATGATGATCTGTACATTTTAATATGAGAGGAAACAGAAACCTCACTGTACCTGCATACTGCTGAATCCTCTTCAGTTCTGTGGGAACTAATTACAACAAAACATCACTTTCATTAGATTTCAGATGGTTTTATTGCAGGATTTGAATCAAATAAAGCTAAAAATGAACAAATATTATTATAGACTTGTGCCAAGAAAACACATCATATCAAAGTTTCTCACCTGTTTCCTTTAACTTGTCATCGAGTGTTTTAGTGAGTTTCTCATTCAGAGTCTTCTGAAGCTGAGACAGAGCTGTCCTCACAGTGTCCCCACTCAGATCAGTGTTAATACTGATCTCAGTCCAGTTCTTGGTGTGTGGAGGGCTGCACATGGAGGAGTAAATCTACAGTACAGCAGGAGAGAGGAGAAATCCCTCAGCATGGTGAGTGTTGTTCTGTGATGTTCTGCATTGCCAGTGAGCAGAGAGAGGAACACTGACCTGTAGGAGGTGGAGATGCTCCTCAGTGTGTGAGAGCTGCTCCAGCTCAGTGTCTCTCCTCTTTAGCACAGTGATTTCCTGCTCCAGCTCTTTAATGAGTCCTTCAGCCTGCCTCTCTGCTGCTTTCTGCTTCTCCTCCATCACCTCGAGCAGCTCAGCCTGACTTCTCTCAATGGAGCGAATCAGAGCAGTGAAGACTTCAACACTGTCTGCTTTCTCTTTCTCTGTGCTTCTCTAAAGGAGCAACACATTTTCACTCTCTTTACATCACACTGAATAATGAACTAATATTTATTGCAGATTGTTAATTTCTACAGATTCAAGCAAACAATACATAAACTATTTTCCACACACTTTGCTGAGCTCAACTGAGTGTTTGATCTCTTGGATCTTCTTCAGTCGGCCCTGAATCATCTGCTGCACATCTGTCTGTGTTTTCCCCAGCTGAGTCTGAGGACAGAGCAGAAGATACATAATTGATATTTGTAATACTTTTGTACCTTTTGTCCTGGAATTTGATCACAGAAATTTCCAGTCTGCCCTACCACTAGATAAATTAATTTGTATTTTCTATAATAATGTCTAAAGTTGATGTTAATCAGTGTTTCTTGCCTTCCTCTCTCCGATCTCCTCTATAGGAACAGTGTTGTGATTCTTGTGGTCTCCTTCAGTGCAGAACTGACACACACACGTCTGATCATCTCTACAGAACAGCTCCAGCGGTCGCTCATGTTTCTGGCATATGTAGTCCTCCAGGTTCTCCACAGGGTTTATTAGTTTGTGTTTCTTAAGTTTGGAAACATGATTATGAGGCTCTAAATGAGTTTTACAGAAAGTCAGTCCACAATCAAGACAGGATTTCAGAGCCTTCAGCTTCTCTCCAGTGCAGGCATCACAAAGAACCTCAGGTTTGTCAGGACCACGTTTCTTCTTGAAGAGATCTGCAACCTCTCTCAGTATTGTATTAATCTTCAGTTCAGGTTTCTTGGTGAATTTCTCTTTGCATAATGGACAGTGACAGCGTTGACTCTTCTCCCAGCACTGTGTAAGGCAGCTCTTACAGAAGTTGTGTCCACATGGAGTGCTGAGTGGATCAGTGAACACATCCAGACAGATCGAACACAGCAGCTGCTCTTTAGTCAGGAGACTGCTGGCATCACCAGAAACTAGGGTTGATAGAAAATAATGTTACACATTGTTTATAAATAGTGTAGAAATACAGGAATTTGTTTCAACCTTGTCTGTATACAGTCCACTGCGTCTGTAGTGTAGGTGTGAAAATCACACACCAGAATTTCAATACGTTTTTCTGGACTGATACCAAGAAGGCTTTTTATTCTCAACTCACTTACAGTTGAAGTCTAAAGGCAATTGTTGGGGCGTCATTTAATGTTTGTGTAAAAATATTTTTGTGCATTACTTTAATTAATTTTACAGTCAAGGTTATTTACAAGTGTACTGTAGATCTTACATCAGAAATAAAACCCAGAAGCTCCCACGTTAATAATAATCAATGACAGTCGTCATCACCCCAGAGCTGATTATTTTTACATAAAACTGTCCATGCTTGAGTTCTTTATTCCTCTTATACAGTATCGGTGCAACACTCCAACAATAAAACACTTTTCTTTCACAAAGTCACACTTTTTTCATTCTGTAGTGACTTTAAATGTGGAACGTGTGCAAAAATTCAAAACTTTGTTCATGTCCAGATTCCCAGACTTTTAATGTGGTCTCAGACTTTTGTACCTCACTGTATATTCATCTTTTTTTATCATACATTGTATGTTTTACATTATACATGTTTAGCTTTAAAAATGTTGTAAGGTTTCATTAAATTGCAGCCTGATCACAGCCATTTTATCCTGATTATTTGTGCCGATTCTGATTAACAATTACATTCCGCAATCATATACTTTAATTTAGTTTCATATATATTCAGTTGTGCCTAAATTACTGACAAACATGAGATTTAATCACAGCGATCTTTTCTCTTTATTGTGAAAGTGTCACGCTTCCGGGCTCACTCAGGACTCCACTTCCACAATGCCAATATACAGCATCAATAACTGGCTTTCTAAGATGTTCCTGCATTATAACACAAGTGTGATCTGAAAAGTGGCACAAAGTCACCAGAAAAACAATGAAACCATTCACTGAGATCATTTCTATAATCCTTCATTTCAGCCAAAATTTCATAATAGTCCTTCATTAAATGATGTAGCTCATCCACCATGCAGTACAAGTCCCTGAGAATTAGTTGTTACTATAGAAACAGTAAATTACTGCTGCATAACTGATTAATAAACATAAACAATCATCTATGAGCTGTATAACTTACATGATGAACATGGGTGATCCATGCTGCTCCTTTTTCTGTCTTTTGTCGGTGATGAAGATTCAGCCATTTTCTTCCTCCTGTGTTTTGAACCTTTTCAATCAGAAATCACATCATTCAGTTCACACATGTAACAGTATGAGGTGTTACTGATTAGTCTGTTTGACTCCACAGGCCTGTCTGCAGTGTTAAACCTCAGCAATGACACTGGAAGCATTTAGACTGTGATATAAAACACACGTAAACATTCTCATCTTCATTAGATTGTAATAAACACAGGATTTCACTGATCATTCTCACAGCTCTCAGCTCAGGAACTGGATCATTCACAGTTTCTCACTCACTGATATGTTTCTATAAGTGTTTATGTTTCACCCAGTGATCACCTCTGGACTTCTCACACACACACACACACACACACACACACACACAGTATAAAGTATAATTCTATTTCAGTGTTCATGTTGGAATCAGTTTAATTTTGAGCAGTTAATAAAACACAGCAACCTTTAAACCTGTTTTTCAGCTTTGTTGTCTCGGTTGATCACTGATCATTAAAGACAGTTTTTAAACTAAACTCAGTAAAAACACTTATAATCAGCTTGTATTTCAGTGTCAGTGTTTCAGCAGTGTGTTAGAGACTCTGTCTCTGTCTGACATTGTTAACATGTACAGTTTATCCTGATAAATCACACACTGACAAAACCTCTGAACAATAAAACATTCACTGAAGAACATACCTTTATTTTACTCGCCTCTTTTCAGGGAGTGAGAATTGTCTGTGTTTATATTTCAGAGTCGGTGAAAATCCTGCAGTTAATTTCAGAAATTATTGTCATAGAATTTGCGGAAAGTTGACTCTGCAGACCAGCCTACATGTTTCAAAATAGTATCTACTGGAACCGTTTGACTCGCTTTACTAGCTAGCAGAACGAGTGCTGTGCGCCTTAAAGTTAGCAGTGTTTATGCTACTTCAGTCAAGAAGTGTTTTAATCCATCGACCTACTGTGCTGGTTCCAACTGGTGAAAAAGGCTTAACATACGAAAGCAACAGTTTTGTGTGTCCAGGCTGACGATGTAACAAAGTTCGCTGAAGATAATGTTCTAGTGTCGTATAAACACACAATTCCTGTTCCTGGTATTTTATTACGTAGAAGGAATCAAACGTATTTCCTGGTCTACTCTGCTTCATGTGCTCCGTTAGTTGGAATAAATAATAATTCTGTGTTTTCTTCATGCATTCAATATCCAAATGAACTAAAGTTTGACATCTCTGTCCTGAGGTAAGGGCAAGAAGGCCCACTAACTTTAATGTAAGTTCTTTTAATGAAAGCTCGTCCAAAGGGTATAATAACTTCATATAATCTAACACAATGTCAACACCCCATGTTTCAGACTACCTGGGTAAAGGCTTTCGACAATTGAAAACACCCCTGAAATAACGAACAATAAATGGATGATTGGCCACAGTATAACAAGTTCCAGATAAGGGTGTGCCCATTAAATAATTAGATAAAGCTGAACACGTTGTGTTCATAGTGGAATAGGCTAAGCCCTTCTTGTACAAATCGTGGAGAAACTCGAGCACATCATTCACAGTGGGCTGCATGGAATCCACTTTCCTTTGTAAACAAAACTGGGTCCATTTGTGCAGGTAGACGTTATATTGCTTCTGTGTTCCGTCTCGCCAGGCACATAGGAGGACCTCGATAATTTCTGAAGGTATGTTGTGCTTAGAGAACTCCTTCCTGATATTCTGCATACCAGAAGATGGAGTTTGGGACTCAGTGGATGGGCCTTGCCATGCAGTGGATTTGAGAGGATTCCCTTGGTCCCTCGGACAACTCAAGGATGATCGATCAACAGACTTAGTAAATTGGTGAACCATGCTTGCGTTTTCCACATTGGGACAACAATGATCAAGGTGGCTTGCTCTAGAGTGACCTTCTGTAGGCACCTGCCAATTAGACAAAACGGGGGAAAAGCATAGGCATTAGCAAATTCTCCCCAATTTAACGAGAAAGCATCTATATATGTTGAGTGCGGGTCAGGCTTCCATGACACATAGGACTTAACCTTGTGGTTCAGTCTACTTGCAAACAAGTCAATATCAGGAACACCAAAACAGTGCGTAAGCTTCCTGAATATATTAGGACTCAGTTCCCATTCCACCTCAGGGTTCAACTGGCGTGATAAATGATCTGCAGTGGTATTTCGAATTCCAGCTACATGCGCTGTGGACAGCCAGTTCTCACGTTCTACCGCCCATGACCAAATATCTTTTGCAATGGTGTCACAAGCTGGAACCCTACAACCTCCCATGGCATTAATGTAGGTCACTGTCGTGGTATTGTCTGAAGTGATACGGATGTGTTGATTTCGAGTTTGATCAAGAAGAGCTCTTAAGCCCAATTTGACAGCCAATAATTCTAAAACATTGATATGGTAAGAAGCCTCCTCAGGCGACCACAAACCCTGAGTAGAGCAACTGCCCGAAGTAGCACCCCATCCCCTTCCAGAAGCATCTGTGTTAAGGACAACCTCCAGCACCCCATGGTCAATGATTCGAGAACTGTGAGGGATGGAGCATATCCACCAGTTCAACTCTACTCGCCTCTCTTTCGATAAGGACATGCATTCATCAAAACTGCCCAAGGCTCTACGGAGGGCAATGTCTTTATCTCGCTCTAAGGATCTATAATGTAGCGGTCCCAACTCAACCCCAGGGAATGTGGAGACAAGAGTTCCAATAAGCGAAGCTACCTCGCGAATGGTGAAAAGTTTGTCCCGTAGAAAATTCTGGCACAAACTCACAATTTTGAATGCTTTTCTCTCTGGAATAGTGACTCTCATATAGGCAGAATCTAAAACGAATCCCAGAAACTCCAAAGACTGACAGGGATGAAAAACACACTTGGTGGGATGTAAGCTTACTGAATAACTGGGCCGCATGCAAGGTGGCTTCTTGACATAGAACAAGTGTATCTGCAGTATAAAATGAATCATCGATATATCCCAGACATGAGTGTCCAAACTGGGATCGCAACTGGGGTTTGATGGGGACTGAATAATGAGCATCGCGCAAATACCGGTTTAAAAATCTTGGTAAATATTCGAGGGCTGCTGGATAAACCCATGGGCAGTGCCGTATATTGGAACAATCTACCCCTCCAGACAAACTTGAGGTACTTCCTAAACTGGGGCTTGATGGGGACTGAATAATGAGCATCGCGTAAATCTATAGATGACATGTAGCATCCTTGTTTCATTAATTTGACAGCTGATTCAACAGTATCCATTTTAAACTTGTGGTAGGTAACCGCGTCATTCAGAGATTGAAGGTTGAATATAACCCTGAACGTTCCTGGTTCTTTTTTTTTTTTTTTGGGGGGGGGGGGGGGGGGGTGTAACAAAGATGGGTGAAATAACTTCTTCTGGTTCTAGGACTGCAGGCTCAATAATATATGCTTGTTCAAAAATGTCTCCATTTCATTGTCAATGGCCTCTTGTTGAGCTGGGGAGAATTTATGCTCATAGTTAGTGACATTTTGGATACAGGAGGGATCATAGTCAAATTCAATGGGACAGTTGCTTACACATTGCAAAATGTAAGGATCCATAGTGATCTTTCTCCATTCCTTCAAATAATGGCTTATTTGCCCAGCTATAAAAGGCTGTTGTGACCCGAGTAGTATATTTATCAAGTTATCATAGCTGACCTGTTGTGGAGGAGTTAATTCTGAGTGCTCTTGTTGTAGGATGCGGACTTCGCCGATGTCCTCCTGAGGTCGGTGTATCTTTCCCCTAAAAAAGGCCTGTTGAATCCTCGGCTGCCATAACAACCCCTCGCTGAGCCAAAGCGATCTGAAGATCTTCCCTGGCCATAGGGCTGAAAGCGTGAACCGCGACTCTTCCTAGGGGGTACAAGCTTTTTTCCCCAACTTGTTTGCTTTGGTCACTGCATCAATTTCTTTCCCCACGTCATCACCAAACAACTCTGTTGTAATAGGAGTTGAGGCATTGCATAAAGCATTGTATGGACCACTTGCATGTGACGTCACAGCCGATCCAGATTGTAAACAGACGCCATCTTGTCGGTCAAACGCCATATTTCCGCCTTCTACTTCTGGTTCCACTTCTACTTCTGGTTCTACTTCTGCTTCTACCTTTTCTTCTGGAAAACCCTACTATATATAATTCTACTACAACGTCAACTCCACTGAAAATCAATAAAACATAAGACGAGTGGAATCCTGTGTCCGAGTCCTTCCCTTTCAAGTGTGGGAAACCCATGATGCTCACATACACTTGACAGTAGGCTGCCACGGGACCCTGACAGGCGTGCAAAATGGATTGCTGCTATCAGGTATACCATATATACAGTAATAGTGATAGACTACTGATACTTGATCTAACTGATAATATAAAATATTCAACCATAATAGTGGATATGGCGGCGCATGATGGGGATGCTGCGGCTACAAGCTCTCCCTACCTGTGCACGTTTTTTATGTTTTTTGTGTGTATTTTTGCGTGTTGTTCATCTTCAGATTGATTTCTCTATTGCCAGACAGGATAAGCACCAAAGCATGGACTAGTTTGGTTTTCATTTCTCCGGATGCTGTTTTCGAGGCATCAAGGATAGCATAAGCTGCAGTCAAAAACATCCATTGACATCTCTGCATTCCAGTATCTGCTTTCTTGGTGTTGTCTTTAAGCTGAGTCCACACAGTCCTGTTCGTCTTAGGAGCCAGTAAGAGCTCACAATTTTCCGGTCTGGCATATTTGTCAGTAAGCTCGTCGAGTTTTGCTTTGGGTAGTTTGTCATTGATGAGACCATCTATGATCTTCACCAGATTGTCATCGATTGGTGGGCTTGTTTTCTCACTTGTGGCAAACTCCTGGGCGAGGGTCCTGGAACTCGCTTCAGGCAGCATTTTTCTCTTTCTGTTGATCTTTATCTTGAGAAAGAAATTTTTCTAAGTCACCAGCAAGATCTGCGTTAGAGATATTCCCGCCAGATTCCTCCTCTTCATCACTCCAGAAGTCTTCATTATAAGCGTAGTTTTCGATGGCAGTCGCAACAAACTGTTCTACACGTTGTTTCAGATCAGTTTTCATCTCAAGTAATAAATATATGTAGTGAATAGGAATTCACAATTCTTATTCAGATTCAGAATCTGATTCCGTTTGGAGCATCCATACAGCAGAGTTGTACGCCACTCATTGAATATTCTTCGAAGCAAAGCTAGATCGAAGATTATGAACGTAGTGTTTCCCAAAATTCATACGACTGTGGATCATTTGTAGGGAAACTATCACTTACTTTCCCCCTTTTTTTTCTTAGGGAACTAACACTTACTTCCCTTTTCTATTACCAATTTTAATGACATTGTCGGTAGGGAAACTATCACTTACTTTCCCTTCTTAGTGAATCTTTTAAGGGAACTATCACTTACTTCCCTAAATTTCCTCGTTACACCAACTGAGGTATGAAAGTTCTCGTGAAGTTATACGAGTCCATGTGACTAACATTAATAAAACAACTCCCAAAACATAAAGAAGTCGTAAATTCCTAAAAGAAAAAAATCATAGAAACTATCAGAAAAGGAATATAATATATCCATAAATATCAATTACCTGTATAAAACCGAATTTAATTTAAAAAAAAAAAAACACAGCTCTAGAAGGAAGACCACAAGACAGCTCCGAACTCCACGGCGTCCAGCGTTGTACTGACTCACGGCGGCGCGCGTGATCTCATGTTAACCGGAAGTACGTCACTGCGATTTGGTAGAATAAGGGTTTCTTCTCGATGTGATCAGTAACTGCTTTCACTTTGACTTTCGTCCCTTCCTTGTTCCCTTTGTAGGGGTTGATAAAGGGGCGGTTCCTCATATGATCACAGTGCAGTTTGTCTCCGCCTCCCTGACTTCACCTCTGCTCATGTGGATTTATACAGTCATTCAAACTGCACATGAAATAACAATAATGTGGTTTATTTCCCCTGCAGATTATCGTGATTATCGGAGAAGATCGTGGGCCACGTCATTTCATCTTTGTCCCAGCAGATGGCAGCATTTGGCCCAAATGGAGACTTCATTCATTCATGATCACATGCTGCAATTATTTTATTCCTGATTAACACTTATTTTTGGTCATGCTGTATTTTTAAGGAACATTTTTAGTTCTAAATAAAACAAGAATAATGTTTGTATTTTTGTTGAAAGGAGAAACTCATGTTTGTTCAGTTTTATCCACACGGACAATAGCAGCTGCTTTTAACAAATTTTATTGATCATTTTAATATCAGTGTGAGCTGTAAATGATCTTTATTAATATTTGAATTGTAATGAAGTTCCACAATGATACAATTGAATGAAATGTGTGATTATGTCAGTTATGTATCTGTTTTTTTAAAGCTTATTTTATATCTGTACTTGAAAATAAAAACCCAGAGACTTTGAAGTTTCAGTACAGATGGATTATGATCCATCCATTATCTGTCCATCCATCCATAACTTAGTTCTTAGTTGTACCCTGACGTCTAAATTTGGTTAGCTGGAGGTTGATTTGCAACAAGCCCCAACGTTGTGGCTACATCATCACAACGTTGTTACAACATTGCCACAACGTTGTGATGTTGTGGCAATGTTGTAACAATGTTGTTTGCTAGTTGTGCCAACGTTGTTTGTTAGTTGTGGCAATGTTGTTACAACATTGTAATGATGTGCGTACGTTGTTTGTTATACAATGTTGTAACTACGTTGTATTGATGTTGTGACAACGTTGTTTGTTAGTTGTGGCAATGTTGTAATGATGTTGTGCCGAACGCTGAGAGAATGTGACTGTTAAACACATATAATGTTCAGCATGTTCTGAATCTTTGCATCTGTAACATGTGACTATGGCTTCTGTCTTGTTCAAGCAGTGTGATTCATCTTTTGCTTGAAATTAAAGAACATCTATATACTTATGGGTAAATAAAACATAAATCAATATTTTTTTTCTACTGAAATATTTTTATTCTGTTCTTTACATATCAATCATGGCTTTCGGCCTCCACTTCCCCACCTCGCCTGCGGCCTCCACCTCCTCGCCTGTCTGGTGCATATTTGAGGTGGGAACTGATGCACGAACACACCTCTGCTTCAGTGGCACCACTGTGTGTAGCCAGGACACTGTCTGTGAAAGATAATAAAGTTGAGAAGAAGATATCAAGATTTCATATTCAACTGAAACAAAATCAGTAAATTATATAACAGTATCAAGTAGAGATAATTACAATTATTAATTGTAAAAAAAGGTCAATAAATAATTAATTTGGAAGGTTTTTTTTGCCAACTGTTAATGATCATAAGAGAATTCAGCCTATTATGATTTAGTCATGAAAAATTTTTTAGTCAACATTGAATAATGATAATATTGATAATGGAAAATTAAAATGTTGCCCGAAATATTCCCATTACATGACGCGTTAAAACAGTTTAATGCATCATTTCACATTAAATAATCTCTTTTAAAACAAAACATATGTTCCCATTTGACCATAAATTAAAAGACAAAGTGGGTAGCAAATTTATGAAATAACATATGTTGAAATCCATTCATTAGCTTTCTAGTTATCTAGAAATGGAAAATTGTGAAAAAAAGCATTTCAACTCATATGACCATGATCTTAAAAAAAGAGTGACTTAAAAATCAATAGGAAGCTTCACTGCTACAAATAGTAAGTATCTGGATGAAATGAAACATACACCATCTATACATTTTAGACCTTCCTATATCAGCAAAATTTTCATTATTAATTGTAGCTCGTGTTTGGCTCAGTACTTAACACATAATTAAGAGTACAACAGCCTATGCTTTCGACACATAAGGGTGTCAAAAAAGCCTATTCATCACTAATTTGTTTTGACTAGTCATTATCATGTCCCCTGCATGCAATATAAAACAAATGTAACAAAACTAGCTGTCATAATTAAAGACAAAACAATTCAATATCACAATGCTACAAAACGTATATTACATACCTCGCACAACTTTGTAAAGATTCAGGTCAATAAAAGCCATTTTTCCCTTGTTGCCTTTCAGATTAAAGAGAGACATGACCTCGTTGGACAACACCCTAAAAATAAATACATTAATTAAATAAGCATTTCTTAAAAATTAATTTTGAAACATGTGAGGGGTATGGTGGTGTTTCTTAATATTTTCACTGACTTGGCCCATACCATTCAAGTCATGAATCAAATATAACGTTTCATATCATAATTCAAGTACCAGTAATTTTTATTTCAAGGTTAAAATCATGATTCACAATTAGGCTTGCACGGTATACCGGTACCAGTATAGTATCGCGGTACTGAGGCATTTAAAACGGTACTATACTGCATTTGTAAAGTATCGGTACTTGCAAAAGCGCGGCAAACTCACCACGTGACGTCGCGTTGTAACTAGGCTACAGGTGAGTGGAGCAGGAGAGGAGAATGGCTGCTGCACCTGTCAATCCCCTAGTTGACAAACCAGGAGCGCGAAGTGCAATATGGAAGTATTTTGGCTTTACCCCAGATGCGGAAGGCCAACCAATAAACTCAGATGCACCCGTTTGCAAACGGTGTTTAAAAACATGTCTGGCAACACCTCCAACCTTGCTAAACACTTAAAAGACAACCACCCAGACCTGCATGCAGAGCTCAGAGAACGACAGGTGACTCATGAACTGTAATGTTTTTTTTTTTTTCTTAAAATTCCAGGGAGCCATTAAGCTTAAAATATTTTTGGGAAGTGAGCAAGTCATGTCAGGCCAAAAAAGTCACAACTTTGCATGTATAACGGCATACGCCTTCAATAGCGGAGAATGCAACATGCAGGCTACCCTTTTCAAATGCAATAGCTCAGTAGCCTAGTTAATAATTCACTGTGCACTCACAGCGACCAACCACATTTCACATTTTCCAATATTGTACACCTAAAAAGTTTGATTCAGTTCGTAACACCCTCGCTCAAAGACGATCAGTAGTCTTTCACAAAACAAATTTAGTGATGTGTCGGAGAACCGGCTCTCTGAAATGACAACGGGAGCAGCGATTGCAGGCTGCTTGTTAGGAGCCATAGGTGCTGCACTGTCTCTCGCTCCCTCATGCCGTGCGCTGCTGCACGGAGACCAGTAAGGTTTTTTCCCCCTTCGGTGCCTCATCTCGTCACACTCTCCCATGCGAGAACTCCGCAGATACAACATTGACCAATCGAGTGTAGCTTTCATTTAAAAAGAAGCGGAGGGGAAAATTAGAGAGGGGGAATTTTCTCACACACACTAAGGTTGACTGTATTTGGAAAATAAAGCCATAAATGATACACATTTCATGCCATGTATGCCTATTTTACATTAGAAATTCAGGTTGCATACATTGCATTGTTTGGAGAGAAACTGGCCTAATGAATTAGGATCTGGTTTTTACCTGCTGAATGAATTTTATAGGCTACTCGAGAGGACAACGCCGTCAATAATAATAAAAATGAAACAATTGAAAAAGTTGTGACAGAGTTTTCTGACATATTGTCTTCACGCTGCCACTAACTTTCGATCTGAGCCGACGTTTCGGCAATCTTGATGGTCAAGTGCATATATTATACAGCGTAACAGCCCTGAGAGCGCGAGGCTATTTTCCCCCATCGCGCGCTTCTGCCCGCGCTTTGAATTTTTAACCACAATCTGAGATGCATTCATGTTTTCACTCCTCCTTTACCAGAAAACACACAATTTGTGCCATTAATAAAGAGATGCAGCTTGTTTCCCTGCCTGCTCTTTTCACGCAATGGCAATAGGACAAAATAAAAAAAGAGATGAGTGACTATGAACAGTCAAGAGAACTGAGTGCTGCACAGGACCCCCTAGCCTGGTGGGCTCAACATGAGGCTGATCTTCCCATCCTGGCTCAGTTTGCACGTCAATATATGTGCATTGCAGCCACAAGCTGTGCTTCAGAACGCGTGTTTAGCACATCTGGAAACATATGCAGTCCAAGGCGTTCTAGGTTGAGTGAGGAAAATTTAGACATGTTGGTTTTCTTGGCCAAGAATTTGAAAAACACAAAATGCCTGAGACAGACTCAGTAGTACTACTTCAAAAGAATTAGCAAGAGAGGGAGAAGGGTGAGGTTTAAGTTGACAGATGTTGGTGTAACTGTTTATTGGTTCTCGTTACTCTAGTTTGATTCCTTTTATTTAACTGTTCTAAAATTGCTGTTACGATTTTCTATTAATAAAGTCAGTAATGACATTTTCTGCGTTCTCTTTTTTATTTGAAAAAGTATCGAAAAGTATCGAAGTATCGAAATACATTTTTGGTACAGGTACCAAAATATTGGTATCGTGACAACACTAGTACTGGGTCTGTCTAGGCCTGAAATCTGATTTGGGGGTGATCACCACTGGTTCAGCATTCTTTATTAGGCCCACATCATGTTTACCCTTCGCCAAAACAGAATTTGGAACTCCTGCCAATTTGGGGTGCACCTCTGCTGGAGTTATGCCTGTGGAAACAGAGACAAACAGGCCACTATGGCCGGGGTCCCCAGGATCCCGGTCATCAGTGGCTAATATTATGCTGTGCTTAACATGCACACACATAGCATGACTTTGTTTGTAGACCCCAAGCCTTTGGCAAAACAACACACTAGGGTCCTTTGTTCAGGACCATTCATTGCCATTGGCTGCGCACTTCCTGACCCACTTCCCCACGTCTTTCCAATGATCGGCTCGTGGCTTTGCTAATGAGACATGGGGTATAGAATTAACGATGTCAAAGAAATCATGCTGGCAGCAGCCAACCTCAGACTCCTCTGACACAAGGCCGCGTATAACATGTTTGAGAACACTGTGATGAACATTAATGCAGTTGTTCGGACAACGAGTAAAATGGACCTGCATAGCGCAATAATGTTTAGACCAATATATAGATTTGAGGGTCAATCTTTCACGTGCGTGGGGGTCTGCAAACCAAGTCTTTTCAAACTCCAAATCTTGCCCTTGGTGGACATGTGCTGTGCAATGCAAATCTTCTTCTTTCATATAATCTGTGTCAACTGATGAGGTGTTCAAGTGTGCAAGCTGTACAAGGTGTTTGGGAGTTTGTGTGAGTTGATCTGAGCAGAGCCACCAGACATACACATACAGGGGGCTTCCAAACCCATACTGCACATCACACATTTCAGTTACTTCAATAGTTAGTCCATCTGGAGTGGACGTGAGATTTACTACTAATTTGCACATTAAATCACGTGCTAACAAATTTACTGGACATGCATATGAGATGAGGAATGAGTGGGACGTAACTATTCCTCCCTCGCTTTTACACGGGAGGTTGACTGAGCCCATGTTTACATTAGACCGTATCAGCGGATCATCAGATTAACATTTTTAAAACGATTAGTGTGCACACAGCAACACCAATACACGATTTGCGTGCACACAACAATACCAATACACGGATACGCTCGGCTCCGCAGGCATCCTGCGCTCCAAATCACTCCGCCCTGAACAGCGAGTGCCCTCTGGAGGGTGCGCACTCCGGCTCTGCGCAGCTCACAGAGCGCGCGAGTGAAGCACACTAGCAGTGTTTTCCCAGCGCACATCACTTACCACTTGCAAGTGGAAGGATGGCAAGCCTAAAGACAATCATAACTACACAATGGGCAGTATTTGCATCAGTATTTTCATACTTTTATACTCTTCAATGAAAGGTGATACAAGGTGGAAGTCCGCGCCGTTTTTCAGCAGTCGCGTCACATGACCAACGTCAGCGAATCAGGAAGGTGGATGTCACAGTGACGTTGTCCAATGAGACGCCAGCTAGAGCTCAGCACAGCGTATCCGCGTATTCTGAATGTTTACACAGCACAGGAGCTGACACAATCTGGATTGAATACGTGGACGCTGGCGGATTCCCGTTTCCAGGCGGTTTAATGTAAACGGACAGTGCATCCGCGAAGAAAACGAGACAGATATGGTCTAATGTAAACGTAGCCTGAGAAAGTTTCGGTCACAGGTCGTCCTGAGATGCCCATCATCTGAATAGAATTTGAGCTGAGCGGTGAGTCTACTGGAAGTACCCCATGTTGTATCACTGAGTGTCCTGCTCCAGAATCTACTAAAAAGGTTAACACATGCCCACACACAGTGAGGGGCATACAAGGGAGTTTAGAGAAGGGAGTAGTTGTGTATTTTAACAAATTTAATGCAACTTCAGGTGTATCTATTTGGACTGGTGTATCGGGCGTTTCTGTGTAGTCTTGCTGTTGCATGCAGGTGCTGCTACTAATGTGTTTAACATCATGTGAATGCTCCTGTCTGTGTATGTGTATCATCAGGTGTGTGTGTGTTACCTCCCCTGTTCTCTGTGCAGGGCCCGTTCCCGGAGTCCGCCCATCAGTCTGCTTTGCTGTACTCCTCACAAGGCCTCTGGCTGCTACTGTGGAGACGATCTCGAGCAATGTGTCCCTTCTGATTGCAGTTGTAGCAGGTTGCGCCTTTTATCCAGGACGAGTCACCCCAGGTCGTCCTGCCTCGGCCCCTACCTCGACCTCTTCCTCTTTGTCCAGGCTGAACAGTCTGGAAAAGAGTGAGAGTGGCGGCGTGTAGGTTTTGGTCTCTTTGTGCCGACTTTGTCTTCTCCTTCTCTTTCAGCAGCCTTTCTGCATGCACAGTGTACTGCTTGATCTTGGTGAGGCTCAGGAGTGCCCTCCACTGCAGCCAGGGTCATGGGCCTGGTCAGGCCACTGTGTTTCTCGTGCGCGGCGGTGAGATGGGCAAGAAATGCTGACACCACTTCACCATCTTCTTGCTTACACATACTGATCTTAGTAATGTCTATGTTCAAGGGAAAAGCTTCAATCAGATGAGCACAGAGAGCAGTGATGGTATCTCTGTACTCACCATTGCCAGCCGCGCTCCAGTCTGGTGTAGTCATTCGCTGGTCAGCTTCCGGCCACTCTTTGGAAACTTTGTTCCAATCTATACCCATCTTGATCATGAGTAGGCGGCAAAGTTCATGGGTGGTTGGTCGGAATTCTCTGCAAAATATCAACAGTTCGTTACCAAATCTCTTTCCTCCTACCTCTCTCACATTGGAAGAGAAGCCATGCTTTCCTTCATGTCAGCTGTCATCCAGGGTCTGTGGACTAGAAGCATGCCATCAGCTCCAGCCACTTCCACCATTGGAAGATGAAGGACTTCAGACTTTAGGTTATGGCCTTGTGGACCCACTGGTGAGCATGTGGTCAGGTCCAGGAGGGTGTCTCTTCAATCGTCATATGCAAGACCAGATCTCGTGTGTGATGGAGAAGCGAGGGGAGGCGCTGATGCTGGAGGCGGCTGGTAGGCTGGAGGAGATTCCAGAGGCTCAGTTTTTTCCTTTGTCTCGACTTCTCCCCCTCTCTGTGGGTGAGGCGCTTGTGGGAATGATGCTCCGCCTTGCTGAGGAGGCAGTGTGTGTCGGGGTGGTGGGGCAGACTCCAGGTCAGGGTCCATCTGAAATTTCAAACACTGAGAAGAGGGTGAGAGCCCTGCCTGTTGTTTCTCTCTTTTGTACTCTCTCTTAAGTGTTTCTTCTTTCCATGCAGAAAACGCCCTCCAGTCCCCTAAGAACTTAACATTATCTGCAGACTCTTCTTTTTCCTTCTGTTTCAACTTTTCTTCTCACTGTTCTATTTGCCTGGGACTAAAACTGCCCTTCTCAGGGAATTCTAAGTCCTTTACCCATATGTCAAACTGTGCCAAACAGTCCTCGTCATACGAGGTTTTCATAAACTGGATGTTTGGGCTGTCATAAGAACATCCAGTTCTTATTATAGCACATGTAGCTTCAGGCTTACTTGCTTTTTCTTTTCTTTCCCTAACTTACCATTTCTGTTCCTCATTATACACTGTTATATCAATAGGTTATGACAACAATGGCTGAGTTTTTTTATTAGGATCACAAGAAGAACAAGTTGGACTATGTCCAAAAATGCGACACAATAATCCTTTAGGTATGTTCTTATTAGTAAACAATTTATCTGACATTTGCCTTAAACTTAAGTAGGTATCATTTAGCACAACAACCTCAAAGACAACTCATGCATGTGTACAAAATCTGTTTCTCTGTTTCAGAATTTGGAGGAGGACAGTACTCTGTTAATTCATCAATATTTTGTGTGCACACCGGTGTGTCTTTGCGACTTCGTGATCGAACCTCTCTATCCTGTTCCTACGACGGGCCAGTTGTTCACACAGAACAAAGGGAGCAAGATTCAATTCTTTCCCAGTTACGAATCGCTGAACATGAGTCCGTCGAGACATGCACCCGTACTTCCCTCCCTCAAGTAGGTGAGCCGCTACCTAGTCGTCACTTAGGTGGATAATTCTCTTACACAACCCAATAAACTACTCATGGTTTATTGTCTCAAAATTGTGTTTTATCCGTTTCTGCAAACATATTGATGATACCACAGCTTAGCAGTCCTCCTGGGCTAGGACAAACTTCTGTCCATCTCTTATATCAATCTTTAATTACTGTTTCCACTAATTTCTTTACACAAAAATGCAAAGTTATCACTTACTGGTTCGGTGAGCCCTGATGGTCTGGTCTCTCGTCCGAGTTCTCAGCTCTGCTCCGTAGCCTTGGAAGTGTTCCGTCATCCGAGGATCAGACACATAGGGCCCACCCAGTGACGCCAAATTGTAATGGAAACTTCTAATAACACTTCAGAATGCTTAGTAGTTGTCTTTTCAGTTGTTTATTATAACAGATCTTATAAACAGATATGTAAAATAGGACAGAAGAAAGAAAATAAACCCAGAACACCACCTCTATTGATGTGAGAGTACGCGCACTCTGAGTTGTGTCTCAGGAATGTAATCTATTATACTCTGAAGATATTTGACATGATTGGCTCAAAACTTTCTATGAAGCATTGTTAAGCGTGCACCTGGCATTCTCTGGGATGTGCAGGAACTCAGACACCCTGCTTATCACCAGCCAAGGCCACAGAAAATCAATTACATGAAGGGGAAAAAAACAGCTTTAGGCCATTTGAGTTCAACACACAGAAACACAGAGAATAAAAAATGTTCATCCATTAAATTTCCGCCCTGTGATGACCTGGCGACTTGTCCAGGGTGTACCCCGCCTTTCGCCCATAGTCAGCTGGGATAGGCTCCAGCTTGCCTGCGACCCTGTAGAAGGATAAAGCGGCTAGAGATAATGAGATGAGATGAGATAATGAGATGAGATGAGATTATCAGCCCAAATGGACCACGTCATTTCACATTGATTCCAGTAGATGGCAGGATTCAGTGCAGGTTGAGGATTCATTTATTTGTTCATTTCTATTTTGAAGAACAGAAAAACCCTGACACCTTTATTTCTAAAATATGTTTGTTTGTGTTTGATGAGTTTTGAAGGAGAAACACAGATTTGTTTGGTTTTATTTATACAGACATGAGCAGCTGAATTTAATACATTTTATTGATCAGATTAAATACTGCAGTAAAACTCAGTGTGAGCTGTAAATAATCTTTAATAGTATATTTGTAATGACAAAGTTCCACAATTAACATGTTTAAAACAGACTGTAGGATTACAATTATTGGTTTATGTAAAAAATAAAACCCAGGTATTAAAATAAACTGTACAGCGCTTTAAAGGGGAATATGTATTTCTAAAATTAACCAGAAAAAGTAAAATATTTCTGGTTATTCTCACCATTTCATATGTGATGAAATTTGTGAGATGAAAATTTGTTCAGTCTTTAATACAGGAGAGATGATCAGTGGTGCTGAATTTTTAACTCCTTCATTTAAACAAGGACTGAAGAATGGATAGAGTTTCTCAGTGAAAGACTGACCAGTGAAAGAGTAGATATGAGATCTGGACATCACATCATAAAAGGAGACCAGACCCTCCTCATAATCCAGAAACACCCCCACCGTCTCCACCTTCTCTCTCAGTGTGAGGGGGACAGAGGGACCAGCACCAGCCTTATACTGATTCTCATTCCTCAGTACCACAGTCCAGAATCCATTCTGAGGAGTTGCTGTAATCTCCCCCTTCCTGTTAATGTTCTCTCTCACAACTCCTAATGTCCACGCAGTTTTCCCTCTGACCTGCACCTCATAATAAAATCTCCCTGAGGAGAAACTCTGCTTTCCCAGAACATTAATATATCGATCAAACCTCTGTGGTGTATCAGGGAGTTTCTGTCATTTGTCTCCAAATGTCACTTGTTTTCCATCAGCAGACAGGATGAGATACGGATTTGCTGTATCAGGATCCAGAGTCACATCCACTGAGAGAAACACACAGTGTGTGATATAAGTAGGCAGGTAAAAAAGATTAAATCATCATCCAGTGCATCAGATTCATTAGGATTTATAAGAGGATTCTAAAAGATTACATAATTAAACATTTTTAAATTATTCCTTAAAAAAAGGAAAAAAAATGTGCAGTTTATGGTAAGAGCTTTTCAAAGGTGAGAAATAGAAAATGTTTTCTTTCTGAAACTTTAGTGATTTGTGTTTGTAATTTTTGTTTTTCAGGAAATTACAGAAAGAGTCACAGAACATGAGAGAAAAACATTTGAGGAAAAGCTTGATCCTAATGGACAAAATAAGATTAGTGAGTGTCTCTAGTGATAAATATCTGGTCAGTTTTGGCTTTGGAAAGAAAATACGTCACTCTAAAGTCAATGATAAAGACACTGTTTTTCAGAAAATCTTTTCTAAGTGCATGAGTATAAAACTCTGATTTCTTTGCTGAGCACAACAACAACATTTACTTTGATAGGAAAAGAGTTTTATACTGTACTCAGGCAGTGATATAAAGAACAAAGTTAAATTCTGTCCAAACACACACATTTCCTGAATGACTTTATGGGTGAAATGGACGAAGATCAGTCTTTCTAAAGGAGAAAAGGGTTGAAGGCATGCGCGTTGCCACCATTGAATGTGAAGGGGACGTGTCCCCTTCACATTTTATAATTCTTCATTTGGACCCCCCCCCACATTTAACATAAAATATTAGTTCACCCAGCACCGTTTCCATTGCTTCATGAAAGAATCCATTCCATTTGATCGATAAGAGAATACACATACCACTGAAAATCCACTCTGGGTTTTCCGGGTGTTACCTACAACAAGTCACCACATGCAAGTGAAGTGAATCTCAGTGCAAGCAGAGAAATGTTGGTGCAAGGTGCAGGCTGCTCGAAAGTGGAGGAGGTAACGTCAGCCCCATTGCCACCTCACAATGTCTAGCCTTTGCTAAAACCTTATTCTTTTGTTATTTGTCAGTTGTTACCCAGAATTAAATCGGCATTCATTAGAGGTACAGCTGGCAATGTTTAAACTGCAGTATCGTTGCAACACAGTTACTGAAGTAGCAGAGACTCTCAGAGCTATGTGTCCAGAGGTACGTGCTCTATTCATACAAGTAGAGATCTTGGTCAGGCTACTTCTTGTTGTGCCATGCTCATCAGCTGAAGCTGAAAGAAGCTTTAGTGCCTTAAAAGGTCTCATTGCATCGTTTTTTCATTAATTGTGCAGTGGTCTCTAGTATGAATGAATGCCTTGTGAGCTGGTTTTGGTGAAAAAAATGCTGTGGTTCTCCTGTTTCAGGCTGTTCTAGTTTGGTGGAGGAGTGGGTGACGGGAGAACGACAGGATTTCAGCTCTTACTCATTAATATTCATGACATGTAAACGTGTTACCTCCTGATTGGCTAACAGCACTGTGACGCTACCTCCAGTGGGTCAGAACAAGCGGATGTGGGTGTCTTTGTAAAAACTGTTTTGATTGGCTATTATGGTCTCGACATCGATGTTTTGACCAGTAACAATTTGATAACACGAATTTTACATCACATTCAACGAGATTTAAATGAGACTAAAGATGGGGACTTACAAATAATGTGTAAACATCGTTGGAGTTAATAAAGTTTGAACAGCATGAAGGAACATACCCCAACCCCCCGAAAGTAATAAAAAAAAATTCTCAACGGATTTGGCATAATATCAGAAGGTCGTTTTTTACTCAGTAAAAGCGGAAATCCGCCGAAAAGCGGAAAACTCTCATCCCTGCCTAGCTTGTGACCATGTCATGCATGCTAACGTGGAGAATATGAACATGCTATTTTGTAACAAAAACCTTTGAACAAAAAGTTCATGTTTTACTTACAGCTTGTGAGCTGATGGTCGATCATCTTGACGGTACAGATCCAAGTATTAAAAACAACCTCGAAGCAAAACCACTACTGAAGGCACCGAAGTTTGAAAAGTCACTGGGGTTGAAATGATCAGAACACAGTACTAACGTTGCATTATACTTTGCTGGTGGTGTTCCAAAGATAAATTCCAACCATTTCTTCTTCAGCTCTTCTATCTTGCAACTTTGCTCCGCTTAGGTTTTGTTTCTGTCAGCGGCTCCAGCCCGACTTTGGACGCTCGTAACTCGGGCAGGGGAGGTCCCAGCCTCCCCAAACTTGGCAGCCAGTGACCTCTGCCCTCTCCTCAACAAACCAGCGCTGCCAGGGTGGGCTAGCCCCATGCCTCGGGACGTAATTTGCCCCGAGGCAAGCCGCGGGGCTCCGCTTAGGTTTCGTTTCTGTCGGCAGCTCCAGCCCGACTTTGGACGCTCGTACCGTAACTCGCGCAGGGGAGGTCCCAGCCTCCTCAAACATACAACGTTGATGTGTTACTGCCACAAATAACACCGGCACGAACTTGTTCAGACATGTTTTCAACTTGCTGTTAGGTCCTCTTCGTTAGCTACTGACGAGATGGGCTCTGCTATCTCTCCTTGGGCTGAAATCCGAACTTTCTTCCCATGGGTGGTCGCAAGCCAAGGTGGGCGAGGCCATGAATACTAATTTTCGAAGTGACGTAAGTTCGTAGGGCTTTTTCAGATTCGCTCATTTTTCTGACTATTTTCTTTCATAAGCTAATACAGGGAATGGGAGTAGAATTACATTTTCACATGCATATGCAACTCGGAGTGAACTACGGTATTTCAAAAAGAGCCAGTATTAAATGTTTTTGGTGGAAGGGCACCTTTAAGAAGGCTTAAGACATGGCTTTGCTCCTCCATGAAACAGCAATGTTTGAACAATGTAGCTGTCTGCCACAGTCACCAAGATAAACTTGATCAGGTGAACATGAGGGACATTTGCCAGTCTTTTGTCTCTCTAAATGACAGAAGAAGACGACACATTTTTGGAAGCTTTGTGTAATCTGAGCAGGAAGAACTTGTTTTGCCTGGTCTTTGCCAGTTTTCTGGAAAGTAACATGGGAAATCAGTGTATGGGGAAGGAATAGTAAAAAGGAAAGCAATGGAGAGAGATGGATGTTATTCCAGGTGGATTGTGAAGGAAAGGGGGATAAAATTTATGAAGTGGTAGAAATTGTGGTGGCACCAGTGTAAGGAGTTATATCTATAAATCTATTTGTTATGCTCATCTGTAAATGTTACTGTAGTACCACCATTACATGTAGGTTGACAAAACTGCACTTGTTCATTGTGTGAAGTTATCTTTTGTGTGTCATTGCTTGACACAGTGTAATTTTGTGTTATGAAGACTGCATGCCATGTCATTTTTGTTATGAGTATCACTAAATCGGAAAAAAGTAAAATGCACCCACTAAAGTCACTGTTGGTGGTGAACAAAATTGCACCTGTTCGTTGTGTGAAGTTATTTTTTATGTCACCGTTCAGGCCTAGACATTAAACATTTACCACTGGTGGCCCATTGGGCCAGTGGAATTGAAAAGTTACTGGCCCAAATGGAAAATGTGGTGGCCCGAATGCTTGCGGTACCCGCATTCAGGGCACCACATTTCATACAGTTCATAATACACTGTCATTGATTTTTGGCTAGAAAAGTAGACTTTAGGGGTACATGTTGTTGCCGAGCGCAGCAAGGCTGCAAATTTTTGCAGAATATCCCCAAGCCACATCATTGTAGGAGGCAATAATCTCCTCATCTCCGTACAAAGTAGTGTCACTTTTTCATGACCCCCCCCATAAATTCATAGCCCCCCCTCCCCCATAAATAATGACCGCCCCCTAAAATTAAAAAGAGCCTTCTCAAGATTATCACAACTTATATTTTGATTTTGTACCTGAAAACAATACTGACAAAAGACAGTAACTCAGTCCAAATTACCAGCAATGGACTCAAACAGTCAAATCAAATTGAAATAAATATATAAAATGTTTTTGCTTCTGAAAATGTGCACTGCTCTGAAATAGCAATAAAGTCAATTTAAGGTTTATAGTTGAGTGCAATAGCTTTCCTCTTCCACACTCTCATCTAAAATGCCAGGGCTCTACGTTAACTTTTGAAACCGCTTGTCCTGTCGGGCAAGTTGAAAAGAAATGTACTTGTCCGAATGTGAAGTTGATTTGTCCGAAGAAATATTTGAGAAAACCCCCCCACAAACTATTTGTAACCCAATCTTTATGGCATTTGTTTCCGAATTCACAACATATGCATAATATCTCTGAATCAAAAGTAATCAGTACTTGATATACTGAGGCAAAAGTTAAAAAATATATTAAAATGGACTGATTGATACAATAATTCACCAATTATTATACTGAAGTTCAGAAGCAATATATCCCAATAGAATAGAAATTATGAACATAAAATTAAGAACAAAAATAACTATACTATGAGATCCAGAAACACTAACCATTATATATATATACACAGATCAGTACTCTGCAGTTCAGTAACAAATATCACAAAAAGCAACATTATCATAAAATTTAGGACTTGATGAGATCACTAGTTTGGACAAGAGAAACAAATAACAATGCTACAAAAATAAAAACAACTGATAACAAAATTGACTGATTAATACTGTAAATCACTTATTATACACTGAAATCTAGTTATCAAATGACAAGATAATATATCTTATGAAAACCTCCACACCTCTATTGACTCACAGATGAATGGATACAAATAAAGTTTCTATTCATCTTCATCTATCAACCCTTGAGTTCTGCTCCATCAATTGGACTCCATCAATCATTAATTTATTTTGAGAAATTGAAAACCAGAAAATTAAAATTATATAATTTTTTTAAATTATTAATTTTGAATATATATCCTCCACTGATTAATTGTTGTTGTCTAATTATTCAGTGTAGCTCCTGTATGGTATTTAATGGTCAAAAAATATAATTTCAAATAATCCATAATTTATATCTAAATTATAGAGCCCTGTTTCAAATTCCTAAACTCCCATTACTAATTAGTTAATTAATACAGCTGGTAACCTAATTAGCAGCCATTTGACAGCTTGGTATTTCATAGATAACTTTCCCCACTCCTACCTCACTCCCTGTCAATCCACACGCATGCAGGCGCACATTCCCCGCCAGCACACGCTCGGCTATATAATGAACACCATCAACAACAATTCAAAGATTTGGAAATTACCACATACTCAACGTAAATATACAGTTGAATAATGATCCTGCCAACAGAAATGTCAACAAATCCACATGTATGACACGATTAAAACCAATCATAAACGACCGTTTACTTTTCAGCTCAAATACACGAAGCGGTATTGGCCGGTTTCGCAAGTGGAATATTGCGCATGCGCACATCGCTCTTTCCGAATAGAAACAGCCGGCGATTCATCAAAACAATATGTCGAGTGAGATGCTTCGGAAATCATGTGAATAAACTGATAAATTTGATATGTAACCAGAATATCGGCGTATTTTGGCACTTGTCCGATCGGACAAGTAACGGAGATGATGAGCTTGTCCGACATAAAGTATCACTTGTCCCGGACAAGCAGACAACCGTTAATGTCGAGCCCTGAATGCGTGCACATCCTGCTGCCATGGTGTCACTAAGTGTGTCCCGATGGTCATCTGAGACTTTGGTAAACTCAGCCCTTCTCTCCTCGATCTGGCGCTCGACCAAAATGACGCTTCCGAACAGCGCCGAACATCTCCGACGATGCACGAAGACGACACACTCCTGCCACGGAGCGGAGCGTGACGTAAACAAAAGGTGCATTTTACGAACAATTTCTTCACAATTCTGGGTAAAATATGAGTAATAAAATTTAATTTGTATCGAAAACGTACTTGCCCTCCCGGGCCACTGTTTGGCCAAATTTAGTGGCCCGAACTGGCCCGAAAGACGTAAAAAACACTGGCAGGCCATCGGGCAAGTGCTAATGTCGAGCCCTGCCGTTGCTTGACACAGTGTGATTTTGTGTTATGAAGTTTGCATGATGCCATGTCATGCCTGTTCGTTATGCGAAATTATGAATATTCTTATTTTTAAACATACAGTTGAGTGTCACTATTGCTTGGCCCAGTGGCATGTTGTTACATCTAAAACTAAATAAAAAAGGAAACACAAAATAAAAAGTAAAATGCACCCATAAAGTCATTGTTGGTGATAAATTGTGTCACATTCGTCTCATTATCTTAGGCAGTGCAGTGGGTTTAAAAACAGGCTGATGAATATATGGACTAGTTGAATGAGGACTTGTTGTTGAGTCTCTAACATAGTCAGTCATTGAATTAAGTGACTTTTGTAGGTAAAATTAGGTGTTTAACAACCTGTTAAAAATGCATCAGAATGCAGGAAATGGCATCTAATTAATTAAAAATTTTCTGGAGGAGCCCCCCCGGGTGGTGTAGTGGTTAGCGGTGTCGTCTCACAGCAAGAAGGTCCGGGTTCAAGCCCCGTGGCCGGTGAGGGCCTTTCTACGCGGAGTTTGCATGTTCTCCCTGTGTCCACGTGGGTTTCCTCCGGGTGCTCCGGTTTCCCCCACAGTCCAAAGACATGCAGGTTAGGTTAACTGGTGACTCTAAATTGACCGTAGGTGTGAATGTGAGTGTGAATGGTTGTCTGTGTCTATGTGTCAGCCCTGTGATGACCTGGCGACTTGTCCAGGGTGTACCTCACCTTTCGCCCGTAGTCAGCTGGGATAGGCTCCAGCTTGCCTGCGACCCTGTAGAACAGGATAAAGCGGCTAGAGATAATGAGATGAGGACCCCCCCCGCGTGTCCCCCCCACATTAAAAATGCTTGACGCCCCTGGTTGAAGGGCTTTAGTGTAGGGCAGCAATAGGGAGCTGTAGTGAAGAAGATAATGAGAGACACTTTAAGACTTCCTTTTAGCTGGAGAGATCTACAGATGAAAATAAATCTGATGATGCAGTGGTGTAATGATGATCTGTACATTTTAAGATGAGAGGAAACAAAAACTTCACTGTACCTGCATACTGCTGAATCCACATCATCAGTTCTGTGGAAACGAATTACAACAAAACATCACTTTCATTAGATTTCAGATGGTTTTATTGCAGGATTTGACTCAAATAAAGTGAAACGTGATCAAATATTATTATATAGACTTATGCCAAGTAATCATAACATATAAAAGTTTCTCACCTGCTTCCTTAAACTTGTCATCAAGTGCTTTGGTGAGTTTCTCATTCAGAGTGTGCTGAAGCTGAGACAGAGCTGTCCTCACAGTGTCCCCACTCAGATCAGTGTTAATACTGATCTCAGTCCAGTTCTTGGTGTGTGGAAGGCTGCACATGGAGGAGTAAATCTACAGTAGAGCAAGAGGGAGGAGAAATCCCTCAGCATGGTGAGTGTTGTTCTGTGATGTTCTGCATTGCCAGTGAGCAGAGAGAGGAACACTGACCTGTAGGAGGTGGAGATGCTCCTCAGTGTGTGAGAGCTGCTCCAGCTCAGTGTCTCTCCTCTTTAGCACAGTGATTTCCTGCTCCAGCTCTTTAATGAGTCCTTCAGCCTGCCTCTCTGCTGCTTTCTGCTTCTCCTCCATCAACTCGAGCAGCTCAGCCTGACTTCTCTCAATGGAGCGAATCAGAGCAGTGAAGACTTCAACACTGCCTGCTTTCTCTTTCTCTGTGCTTCTTTAAAGGAGCAACACATTTTCACTTTCTTTACATCACACTGAATAATGAACTAATATTTACTGCAGATTGTTCATTTCTACATATTAAAGCAAACAATACATAAACTATTTTCCACACACTTTGCTGAGCTCGACTGAGTGTTTGATCTCTTGGATCTTCTTCAGTCGGTCCTGAATCATCTGCTGCATATCTGTCTGTGTTTTCCCCAGCTGGGTCTGATGACAGAGCAAAAGATAAATAATTGATATTATTTTTAATACTTTTGTACCTTTTATCCTGGAATTTGATATCAGAAATTTCCAACCTGATCTACCACTGGATAAATTAATTTGTATTTTCTATAATAATGTCTAAAGTTGATGTTAATCAGTGTTTCTCGCCTTCCTCTCTCTGCTCTCCTCCTCTATAGGAACAGTGTTGTGATTCTTGTGGTCTCCTTCAGTGCAGAACAGACACAGACATATCTGATCATCTCTACAGAACAGCTCCAGGGGTCTCTCATGTTTCTGGCATATGTCGTCCTCCAGCTTCTCCACAGGGTTTATTAATTTGTGTTTCTTATTTTTGGGCATATTACTATGAAATTCTAGATGAGTTTTACACAAACTTGCACGACAATCCAGACAGGATTTCAGGGCCTTCAGCTTCTCTCCAGTGCAGGCATCACAAAGAACCTCAGGTTTGTCAGGACCACGTTTCTTCTTGAAGTGATCTGCAACCTCTCTCAGTGTTGTATTAATCTTCAGTTCAAGTTTCTTGCTGACTTTCTCTTTACATAATGGACAGTAACAGTGTTGACTCTTCTCCCAGCACTGTCTCAGGCAGCTCTTACAGAAGTTGTGTCCACATGAAGTGGTGAGTGGATCAGTGAACACATCCAGACAGATCGAACACAGCAGCTGCTCTTCAGACAGGAGACTGCTGGAGTCACCAGAAACTAGGGTTGATAGACAGCAAGTTACCCACTGAAACTAAATATTTACCCATGTAGTTTTGTCACTATTGGTAAAATCTGAAGATGTAAAATACGGCCTGATGTTGCCATAGTATGTTATTCAATTACATATGTTTTATTATCCAGAACATAATTTAATAATAAATAAATGCCAGTTATAATAATAATAATAATAATAATAATAATAATAATAATAATAATAATAATGTGTAAGCTCTTGTGAATTAGTCATTACTATAGAAACTGTAACTTCATAGTAGTCCTTCATTAAATGATGTAGCACATCCACCATGCAGTAAAAGTCCCTGTGAATTAGTTGTTACTATAGAAACAGTAACTTACTGCTGCATAACTATTTAATAAATTCAAAATATTTTCATGTCTGAGCTGTATAACTTACATGAACCTGGTTCATCCATGCTGGTCCTTCTTCTGTCTTTTGTTGGTGATGAAGATTCAGCCATTTTCTTCCTCCTGTGTTTTGAACCTTTTCAGTCAGAAATCACATCATTCAGTTCACACATATAACAGTATGAGGTGTTACTGATTAGTCTGTTGGACTCCACTGGCCTGTCTGCAGTGTTAAACCTCAGCAATGACACTGGATGAATTTAGACTGTGATATAAAACACACGTAAACATTCTCATCTTCATTAGATTATGATAAACACAGGATTTCACTGAATGGAGACGTGGACTCTTCTGGTCGTCTTGGTCTGTCAGTGGAGGTCATTTAAATAGGAGAGACTGGATCACACCAAGCTACTTCAAGTCTTCTCGAAGGTCATAAATCAATTGTAAATTCTTATGAAATTTAGCTGCCTTGGTTTATGCCATCATTTTGTTCACTCATGTTGATTTGCTAGTTATAATATCATTATAACGAGCCAGCTGGATATCAACATGTGCAACATAAAAATAATTGTACTGCAGCCAGCCACTAGAGGGCCTCAGATATGGACTCAGATTCATGTCCAAAGTATCAAACAAAACTTATTCATCTCATCTCATCATCTCTAGTCGCTTTATCCTGTTCTACAGGGTCGCAGGCAAGCTGGAGCCTATCCCAGCTGACTACGGGCGAGAGGCGGGGTACACCCTGGACAAGTCGCCAGGTCATCACAGGGCTGACACATAGACACAGACAACCATTCACACTCACATTCACACCTACGGTCAATTTAGAGTCACCAGTTAACCTAACCTGCATGTCTTTGGACTGTGAGGGAAACCGGAGCACCCGGAGGAAACCCACGTGGACACGGGGAGAACATGCAAACTCCACACAGAAAGGCCCTCACCTGCCACGGGACTCGAACCCAGACCTTCTTGCTGTGAGGCGACAGTGCTAACTACTACACCACTGTGCCGCCCAAAACTTATTCAGTTACAAACAAAAATATGACTTTGAGAAAGAATAAAACTCACTGCAGCAAAAAAAGGGAAAAAAAAATCAGTAAAATTTATAACTTGCAAACACATTATGCCTTTTGTCTTTTTGTTTAAAAAAACAAACTTTTGCTCTCGCTGCCTGGCTTTGTGGTTTCATTGTCTGCTCTCTCTCGTTTGTGATGCCTGGCTTTTGTTTGCAGTTCTGGCACAAACCTCACATGTGGGTGGGTTTTTCCAGGGGTGCGTCCCCATTGGCTAACAGGATTTTGAGCAGTGGCGGCTGATGGTCTTTGAAACGGGGAAGCCCAGTTTTAGATCTACATAATAATTTTTTTTCAATTATTTGCTATTTGTCATTAGTCAATTATTTATCAATTTGTTGTTATTTATATGTGAATTCTGCCATGTTCTACTCTGACTCTGCCGAGTAAACTTAAGCATGCACATGAACTTAAGTGTTCCTTGCTTTTCTCATGCCTTTTGTATGCCCTGTCAAAGTTGGCCAACTCTCCAAAACCCAGTTTTGACCAAATAATACATCTCTGGGATGGTCTCATTAAGAGACAAGACCAACAATACATTCTCTTGGTCAAAGCATTCCCAGTTAACAACTTTACTTTGTCATACCAAGACAGCTGAAATAAGTGATTGTGTCTCCCTGACTTTTGCATTAAATCAATCTTGGGCATTGATCTGCACTGTTGTTTAATTTTGAGCCTCTCCTCATAAGGAAGAGCATCAAATATCTCCTCCAAAATCAGGTCAACAACATTAGCAACATTTGACATTTTACACAACTAACAGTTAGCTAGCTAGCTGGCTAGATTTCTCCTCTTTTCCCTGGCTTAAAATAAATAGCCTTTACTGAACTGAAATGAAAGCAAGTAACAAACTCACAAACTCTATATTTACAATTTTATTTATGGTATATACAAACGCAAATAGGAACTGTATATTGGTTGGAAAAGAACAAGAATGAGCAGCAGCTAGTATCATGACTTCACTTGCCAACACACCACATGGATTGCGCTTGAATTGTGATTTATAATTTTAAAATGCTGCCAGTCACATGACATTCAGTTCCTCCAATCATCATACAGAAGCCCAGCATCCAGTCCTGCCTTACTGTCAGTGACTCTCCATAGACCCCCCAGTGAAGCCAGGTGTCCGGAAATTACATTTTAAACGCAGATTGTCCAATCAATATCTAGCTTTGCTGCACTAAGATCTAAACATATCCTGCAGTGGCATTAAACTACAGAGATGCTGAGCATCAGTGGGTTTTCAATGGGTCGTGCTTCCACAGGCTTCTATGGGGAAAAATCACGTTATTAGATAATGGTGACCAGCGAAAAATAACTGCTGAACGAACTAGCTATAAAGCTGAGCACTTTCCAGCCCAAAATATTGATTTGGAATAAGAGAGTTAAATTGTGTAAATCCATGTTTAACAGACAAAATTTTTCATGAAATTTTACAGGTACCTACAGGGCTTCTCTTGTAGTCTTAGAGCAGTTGCCTCTGGTTTTGAGTGACCGCTTCGTGACCAGGCGATCTGGAAAATTCTGTGTGAAATCATTACATTTTCTCTTATTGTGGCTAATGCCGGCTTTATCATCTTGTGTGTTTGTTTATAGCGTTATCATTTACTTTTCATCAGCATAAGTTAAATATAACAAACAAAATCTTGTTTGTGAGATAATTTGTAATTAAAGTCATACTGTAAAGTATAGAATGTGTTGCCTGAGGTTTTATTGCTCAATCGTGAGTGAAATATACTTGCTAATTCTAACTTTCACCCTGTTTTCAGAGTCTCCGTGTAACAGCTAGAATTAATGCATCAAGTTTAATGACCAAAGTGGTTTCTTTCAGCAAGTTTCATCCACACTTCATCTTTCACACAGAGAGAACTTGATTCCTGGCATTGGTGAGAAGCAAGTTTCCTACAAATATTACAAAATATTACAACTGAAATTGTTTTGAAATACAACGGTGGTTATGGTGATCAATCTCTCCTTTTCCTCTAAACTCCACAAGTTTCATCCATATGCTTTTGTATTTAAGAAACAGGGGAAACTGATTACACTGTCACCCTGAGAAATTAGTTTCCCCAGTATATTCCACTGATAGTATTGCAACGCTAGTACTGTGTATATGTTTTATCAGTTCAGCTATTCATCACAATTCACCATCAGAGCATTTGTTTCCCCTGAGAATGGGGGTGTTACTGACAAAATTGGTTCCCCTTATATATAACAGTGTGAGTCATGATTTCTGACATGCATGCTGATGGGAAATGGTGGAACTGAATTCTCCAGAACACCTGATCACTGAGCTGTCACTCAAAAACCTATTAGCCAATGGGGACGCACCCCTGAAAAAACCCACCCACATTTGAGGTTTGTGCCAGAAGTGCAAACAAAAGCCAGGCATCATAAACGAGAGAGCAGGCAGCGAAACCACAAAGCCAGGCAGCAAGAGCAAAAATCTAATCAGTGAGAAAGAAACAGAGAGAACTGTAAACAAAAAGATATAAATAATTTGTTTGCAAGTTGAAAATTTTACTTTTGAGATGCCTTTTTTGTTTCAGTGAGTTTTATTACATCTCAATGTCATATTTTTGTTTGAAAGTTAAGAAGTTTTGTTTGATACTTGTTGAAATGTATAAAATTCTATTTGATACTCTTGGCACAAATCTGATTTCATATTCAGAGACATTTTGGCTTTACTGTTGAATCCCTGTTAGCACATCCATCCACATACAGTCAATAGTTTAATGTGGCTTTGCATGAAATCACTAAACATTTGATGGTTTGGCTTGGAAACCTGATGTACAGCAATGTTTTGGAATGTTCTGTCTGTTTTGGAGCATTAAATTTTCCAGATGTACATAAGGAAGGCAAGTACGTGAACAATGTTGCTTATCCTGTATCACCTGCTGCTTCTGCAGCCTCACACAAAGTTAGGTATCAAGTATAACTCAGGCTCCTCTGTGTCTTGTCAGGCTGTATCACACCACCCCACTATGGATTATTTTCCTCTAACAACACAAGTCAGTGCAAGGAATATTCCTTTGGCTTTCATCACTTACATTACACGTATGCATGTTATTAACGTAAATGCTGACATGTTATAGTTAACTTATATTATAAATCAGTTTTTTAATTAAATTTTATTTTTTTTATTTTTTTTTTTTTAATGTGGTTTGGTCAAAACTTGGGGTTGAAAAAAAATCATGATGTTCATTCAGCCTTATTTGCCCCAAAAGATTGAGAACACCTCATTTACACTGTTTTATAAATCACACACCCTGCCTTTCACCTGTAGTCAGCTGGGATAGGCTCCAGCTTGCCTGCGACCCTGTAGAACAGGATAAAGTGGCTAGAGATAATGAGATGAGATGAGACATAAACATTCTCATCTTCATTATATTGTAAAAAACGCAGAATTTCTCTAATCTTTCTCACATCTCTGAAATAAAAAACATTCACTGAAGTACATACCTTTATTTTTCTCACCTTTTTTCAGGAAGTGAGAATCGTCTGCATTTATATTTCAGAGTCGGTGAATCTTCTGCAGTTAATTTCAGAAATTATTGTGAAAATATGAGTTTCTTCTTGATGTGAGCTATAACTGCTTTTCTGTTTCACTTTAATCACTTCCTTGTCAATTTGTAGGGGTTGATAAAGGGGCGGTTCCTCATATGATCACAGTGCAGTTTGTCTCCACCTCCCTGACTTCACCTCTGCTCATGTGGATTTATAGTCATTCAAACTGCACATGAAATAACAATAATGTGGTTTATTTCTCCTGCAGATTATCATGCAAAAATCGCATGCCAAATTATTTGTTGTTTTCTTTAGATGTTATGTCTTATAAAATTGATAAACATTGATGTATTAATGTTGTATGTCTTTCTGGAATGACTAGTCAGTGTAATCTCCTCAGGATGACATTTGACAGCAGCCATAAAACAGTCTTGTGCAGGAACATGAAACATCAGATCTGAAATGTTTCACCAGCCAATCTTCAGTCAGCTTTATCCTGATCAGGTTGGCACTGAACATGCACTTTATACACACACACACACCACTGATGTGGTTCAACACACAAGTGAGGAGTATAAACATGTTTCACTTTATGTTCCTTCAACATCCAAATGCCACACCTCTGAGCAAAGACACCAAAAAGCGTTATTGCACAGAGGATCACGTTAGAACGATTTTATTGGTGATTAAAATTTGTATAATTGATTATTTCTGAACATAACAACCTGAACATTTTTATTTCAAAATAAAAAAAAAAACACGAGTCAGAAACTTTTGTATTTTCAATGAAAACTCATTGACTTATGACTTTTATTCATCAGATAAGTTGAAAAATGAATAGAAAACACAGTTAAGACATTGACAAAGATACAAATAATAATTTCCAATTGAAATAACAAGTTAGTGCTTCATGCTTTGCATTCATCCTCCATTCACAACTATTACAGCCATACATACCTTTGGCATTCGCGCTGTCAGTTTGTTGAGGTACGCTACAGAAATTTTACCTGAGGCGTCCTGAAACACCTCCCAGAAGTTGCACTGGCTTGTTGTGCACTTTTTTTTTTTAAATACCATCCAATCAACTGCTACCACAACAGCTTGATAGGGTTCAGAGCCGGTGATTGCACTGGTGTAACAGAGTTATAAATAAATAACATTAATATTTGTGTAATTAAACAAAATATTCTGTTAGACAATGCCTGATGAATATACTGCTGCAGTTTCATTACTTTTATTTTGACACATGCTGTCCTGCCCCTCACCTGCCTATCACCTGTAACACCAGTTCCTCTTCCCAGCGGATGTCAGTCTGGCTGGGAGAGGTGGGCATATTTTCATCTCTGATGTAAATCTAGATTAATTAATTATTTGTAAATTATGTAATTTTATTATTATTATTATTATTATTATTATTATTATTATTATTATTATAGTGATCTTGATTTATCTAAATTAATCACACAGCGAGTTGTGGACACTGACTATAAGGTGAAATGAAGGGATCGAGGCAGGGCACTGCAGATATACCACCTCAATCTGCTTAAACTATCGAACAAGGGGGTCCCTGTGGCATTGCCAATGGTAGTTCCAGAGAGGGAGGAGCTGAAACTGGAGGTAAAAGCAAATGTAGCTGCTCAATCCACCTCCATCCCCTGTGGAGACCACCTCTTCCCATCCCAACTTGCCAAGGTTGCCAACTTGCAAGCGGAATTTTCCGACGTGTTCTCGCATCTTGTTGGTCACACTCACCTCATAGAACACCATATCGAGGCGCCATCAGGGTGGTGGTGCATAGCCGCCCATACCACTTACCTGAACACCAAAAGAATGTAGTTCAGGACAAACTCAAGGCCATGCTCAAAATGGGAATAGTCGAAGAATTGCACAGCAACTGAAGCAGCCCAGTTGTCTTGGTCCTCAAGGCCGACGGGTCAGTCTGGTTCTGTATGGACTACAGAAAAGTCAATGTGGTGTCTAAATATGATGCATACCCAGTGCCTTGCATTGATGACTTGCTCGATCAGTTAGGCGTTGCTCGTTTTTATTTGACACTGGTTTTAACAAAGGGATATTGGCAGATTCTCTTGACTCCCCTATCCTGTGAAAAAAAAAAAACGGCCTTTTGCATCCTGTTCCGTTTACACCAGATTGTCACCCTTCCATCTGGGTTATTCAGGGCCCTGGCAACATTCCAGCAGTTCATGGACAAAGTCCTGCGCCCACATACTGCATATGCTGCGGCCTACTTCAATGACATCATCATATAGAGTAATGATTGGCCCCGGCATGTAAAACATATTAGGGCTGTTCTAGATTCGTTGAGGCACACAGGGCTCACAGTTAACCCAAAGAAGTGTGCAATTGGGTGGGTGGAAGTACAGTATCTGGGCTTCCACTTAGGTCATGGGCAGATGCGTCCCCAAATTGACAAGACCACAGCCATCGCAACCTGTCCGAGGCCCAAGACCAAAAAGGGGGTGAGACAGTTCCTGGGGCTGGCTGGCTATTATCATAGGTTTGTGTCTAACTATTTGGACGTCACCAGCCTGCAGACTGATCTCACTAAAAAGGGGCCACCAGATCTGGTCAAGTGGATGGAGCCATGCCAACAGGCTTTCACCCAGGTAAAGCCTGCACTGTGTGGAGGGCCATGACTACATTCCCCTGACTTCTTTCTCCCTTTGATTGTCCATACCAATGCATTGGACAGAGGGCTGGTGGCAGTTTTGTCCCAGGTAGTGGAGGGGGAGGAGCGCCCGGTGCTGTACATAAGCCACAAGCTCTTGATGTGAGAGTCAAAGTACAGTACAATAGGGAAAGAATGTTTGGCTATCAATTGGGTGGTTCTCACACTCCAGTACTACCGGGTAGGATGCTCTTTCACCCTCTGTTCCAACCGTGCCCTGCTCCAGTGGCTCCACCGCATGAAGGATGCCAATGCATGGCTCACCCATTGGTATCTGACAAGTCAGCCCTTCAAATACAAGGTGGTCCACAGGCTGGGGGCACAGATGGTGGTGGCAGATTACCTATCCCAATAGGGGGGAAGTCAGCTGCAGGCCTGATGGCTCCCCAGCATGAGTCAGACAGTGGGTGTGTGTGTGGCAGCAAGGGTGTGGTTGAGTGTCACCTCTAAACGGCAAGGAGTCAGGGTTCATCTGACACTTGGGCTTCAGCAGGTAACATCTGACAAGTTACACCTATGTCTAATTACTGGCTTTCTATTAATGTGTGTCTTTGTGTGTCTTTGTATGAGCACTTTGACCTGTCATGCCTGTCTCAGAGTTCTTCATTGCCCCACCATCAAAGAACCATTACAATGTCTCATTCTCATCTCATTATCTCTAGCCGCTTTATCCTGTTCTACAGGGTCGCAGGCAAGCTGCAGCCTATCCCAGTTGACTACGGGTGAAAGGCGGGGTAGACCCTGGACAAGTTGCCAGGTCATCACAGGGCTGACACAGACAACCATTTACACCTACGGTCAATTTAGAGTCACCAGTTAACCTAATCTGCATATCTTTGGACTGTGGGGGAAACCGGAGCACCCAGAGGAAACTCACGTGGACACGGGAAGAACATGCAAACTCCGCACAGAAAGGCCCCCGCCGGCCACGGGGCTCGAACCCGGACCTTCTTGCTGTGAGGCGACAGCACTAACCACTACACCACCGTGCCACCCCCATTACAATGTCATCTCATCTCATTATCTCTAGCCGCTTTATCCTGTTCTACAGGGTTGCAGGCAAGCTGGAGCCTATCCCAGCTGACTACGGGTGAAAGGCGGGGTAGACCCTGGACAAGTTGCCAGGTCATCACAGGGCTGACACAGACAACCATTTACACCTACGGTTAATTTAGAGTCACCAGTTAACCTAATCTGCATATCTTTGGACTGTGGGGGAAACCGGAGCACCCGGAGGAAACTCATGGGGAGAACATGCAAACTCCGCACAGAAAGGGCCCCGCTGGCCACGGGGCTCGAACCCGGACCTTCTTGCTGTGAGGCGACAGCACTAACCACTACACCACCGTGCCACCCCCATTACAATGTCATCTCATCTCATTATCTCTAGCCGCTTTACCCTGTTCTACAGGGTCGCAGGCAAGCTGGAGCCTATCCCAGCTGACTACGGGTGAAAGGCAGGGTACACCCTGGACAATTCGCCAGGTCATCACAGGGCTGACACATAGACACAGACAACCATTCACACTCACATTCACACCTACGGTCAATTTAGAGTCACCAGTTAACCTAATCTGCATATCTTTGGACTGTGGGGGAAACCAGAGCACCCGGAGGAAACTCACGCGGACACGGGGAGAACATGCAAACTCCGCACAGAAAGGCCCCCGCCGGCCACGGGGCTCGAACCCAGACCTTCTTGCTGTGAGGCGACAGCGCTAACCACTACACCACCGTGCCGCCCCCATTACAATGTAATTGTTTAATTTGCTGTGATTTCAAAACTGGATTACTCAACAATGCTTTGCCACACAGAGAAACAACTCGTATCATCAGAAAGTTATTCAACCAAGAATCATGAATGTGAAAATGGGTGAAGAAATTAGTAAAGATATTACTCTGCAGAAGTTTCATCTGTATTCACAGTGTGATTACTTTGGCATGTATAAATTCTGTACAAATGTGAGTAGCATCATTACCAAGCTCCAATTCTGCTCTTTCTTGTGATATGTATTTTATATCTATGCAATGATGAGTTCATGAGTAATTCAAACAAAAGTAATGGGTGTGAAGATGGATGTAGGGCTGTATGCAGACTGTAACTAGGATTAAATTTGAAGTAAATTCAAAATTATTTTTGATTTGGATTTGGTTTCCAGTTTGTGACACACCCACTCTCCCCTGCATCTGTAAGTGCCTGCACCCTGACACTCTGAAGAATGAGATTGTTACAGTTTTAATTGGGAATTATTAGGTTATTAAAATTGATGCATTTATTTTAGGTGTTACACAGAGACTCTGAACACAGGGTGAAAGCTAAAACTAACAAGTATATTTGACTAATGAGTGAGCAGTAAACTCTGACAACACATTCTATACTTTACAGTATGACTTTAATTGCAAACTATCGAACAAACAAAATAGTAACATTTAACTCATGCTGACAATGCCATATTGCTTATCCTGATTTTTCTCACCAACAATGCCTAGAGAAGCAACTAGCATCTTTGGAATAATTGAGTTTCATGTAATATGTGCTTCACCTCACTGCAATGAAAACTTCATGAGCAAATCAAATGACGATTAGGGATGTGAATTTGGATGAAATCTACATCTGTCAGGTTTGATTGCCTATCTGCTGTCCCATGAGCAGCAGTCATCTTGCACGAGTTGCTGTCACTGTTTTCTTGCTAAAAACTGAGTTGAGAAAGTGATAACATAAACTGGAGGCTGATGGCACATGTGAAGATTATAAGAGAACAGGGTTATCTTCACTGGCTTTCAGAGTTTCAGCAGTTTGGTAAAATTTTGTCTTTTCTTTCCCTGCTGTTAGTGAGTAGTTTTACTTTGTTTTCTATAACTGATGACCCTAAAGTTAGACTGTATGAATCCAGAAGTGGATCAACGAACAAAACAGTTTTTTGCTATATTCAGTGAATGATAATTCTGTGTGAGTGATGGTGATGCATTTGGGGGGGAAGAGGGAGGAGGGACCGTGCATTTCCTTCTTTCTTATGATAGCGGTGGACACCCCTATTTCTGGTGATATCGTGCCCACCACTGGTTTGGAGTGAGGAGGATGAATTCGCCGGGGTCAATTCTTACACATTGAACCGTTAAATCTGAAAGTCTCACCTTCAATTGCAACTTGATGGCTTCATTTCAAATCCATTATGATGGTGTATAGAGGAAAAATAAAAATCGTCACTGTTCAAATACTTATGGACCTGACAGGACATTTAAAAAAGTTAAGGTTTAATTTAAATAAGTATTTAAATATGCATCAATCAAAAACATGACATTATAAAAAGAACAAAATCCTGAACAAGCAGCCTGTCACCTTCTTAAACAGACAAAACACAGTGAAGCTCATGAGGAAAGAAGTGACAATGACTCTGATAGAGGAATCAGGGAATCAGGTAAACTAGTCAGTGTAATCTCCTCAGGATGACTTTTCACTGCAGTCACAACACTGTCACGTGCATCAACATGAAACGTCAGAGCCGTGACGTGTCACTGACCAATCAGGTAGTACTTTGTTATGAATAATAAAACTCCCTCTGCAATCCTACGTTTTACATTTTTGCTTTAATTTAGGATTTTTAACCCAAATGGACTGCGTCATTTCACCTTTGTACCAGCAGATGGCAGGATTTAGTGCCGATCAAAGATTCATTTATTCATTCATTTCTACTTTGAAGAACAGAAAAACCCTGACACTTTTATTTCTAAATAAAATATAAGTTTGATTGTGTTTGGCTTTATTTACACAGACATGAGCAGCGGAACTTAATACATTTTATTGATCAGATTAAATTCTGCAGTAAAAGTGTGAAATGTAAATAATCTTTATGAATATTTGATTTACCATGACACAAAATGTTTAAAAACAGACAGTAGGAGTAAAATTATTTAAGCCAAAAGCAAAACCCAGGTATTAAAATAAACTGTACAGCACTTTTAAAGGGGAATATCTTCTTCTTTTGGCTGCTCCCGATTAGGGGTCACCACAGCGGATCTTTCGTCTCCATTGCTCCCTGTCATCAGCATCCTTCTCTACCACACCTGCCACTTTCATGTCCTCTCTGACCACATCCATGTATCTCCTCTTTGGCCTTCCTCGTTTTCGTTTGCCTGGCAGCTCCATCCTCAACATTCTCCTTCCCACATGCTTTGCATCTCTTCTCAGGATGTGCCCATACCATCTCAGTCTCATCTCTCTTAGCTTAATTCCCAAGTTCTCCACATGTGCTGTCCCTCTGATGTGCTCGTTCCTTATCCTGTCCAACCTTGTCACTCCCATCACAAACCTTAACATCCTGAACTCCGCCACCTCCAACTTTGCCTCCTGTCTCTTCGTTAAGGGTACGGTCTCCAATCCAGACATCACAGCTGGTCTCACTACTGTCTTATACATTTTACCTTTCACTTTTGCTGGGACTTTCCTTTCACAAATGACTCCCGAAATCCTTCTCCAGCTGCTCCACCCTGCCTGCACTCTCTTTCTCACCTCACTATTGCAGCCCCCATTTTCCTGCACAGTTGACCCCAGGTACTTGAATTCACCAACTTTCTTTGTGTCAACTCCTTGCATCTTCACTACACTCTCATCCCCATTCTCATTGATGCATATGTATTCTGTTTTGCTACTGCTCACCTTCATTCCTCTTCATTCCAATGCATACCTCCATCTCTCCAAACCCAACTCAACCTCCTTTCTACTTTCACCACATATCACAATATCATCCGCAAACATCATGTTCCATGGTGACTCTTGCCTCACTTCGTCTGTCAAGCTATCCATCACTATGGCAAACAAAAAAGGACTCAAAGCAGATCCTTGCACTGTAAAAAAGTTACACCAACCCAAAAATTCAAGGCAACTTACTGCACAGGATTTTTGAGTTTATGTGACAACTAAGATTTTTAAGTTTTGAAGAAAGTTGTGCCAACTTATACTTTTGGTCTCAGATAACTTAGCCTTCATATTCACACAAACTTAATTTTTTCAGTTTTACATGATGAGAATTCAACTTTAAGGCCACTAATCTTAACAAAAAATCACTTAACAAGTGTTAACAAAAAAGCACTGCCACTACAGTTTTATAGCAATTTTGCTACCATCATGTTAAAATAAACATGCTATTTGAACTGGATTGTTATTTGTTTTATTGTGGGAAAAAAAGAAAATTGAACTCAAATTTTGAAGTTTTCACTTGGATGAAAGATTAGTGGCCTTAAAGTTGATTCTTATCATGTAAAACTGAAAAAATTAAGTTTGTGTGAATATGAAGGCTAAGTTATCTGAGACCAAAAATATAAGTTGGCACAACTTTCTTCAAAACTTAAAAATCTTAGTTGTCACATAAACTCAAAAATCCTGTGCAGTAAGTTGCCTTGAATTTTTAAATTGGCGTAACTTTTTTTTTTTACAGTGTGATGGAGTCCCACCTTCACCTTGAACCATTCAGTTGTTCCAACTGCACACCTCACTGCTGTTTCACTGTTCTCATACATGTCTTGCACCACTCTAATATATTTCTCATTCACTCCACTTTTTCTCATACAATACCATAACTCATCTCTCGGCACTCTATCGTATGCCTTCTCCAGGTCTACAAACACACAATGTAGCTTTCTCTGGCCTTCTCTGTACTTCTCCATTAACATTCTTAAAGCAAAAATTGCATCTGACGTGCTCTTCCTTGGCATAAACCCATACTGCTGTTCACAGATTGCTACCTCTCTTCTCAATCTCACCTCCAACACCCTTTCCCATAGCTTCATGCTGTGGCTCATCAGTTTTATTCCTCTGTAATTACTGCAGCTCTGTACATCTCCCTTATTCTTGTATATTGGGACAAGCACACTCTTTCTCCATTCATTTGGCATTTTCTCATTCTCTAGGATCTTATTAAACAAACATCTCCAAGCCTCAATCTCACCCAAACATCTCCAAGCCTCAATCGGGATACCATCTGGTCTGACTGCTTTCCCAGTCTTCATTCTTTTCATGGTTGCCCTCACCTCATCCTTACTAACCAACTCTGCTTCCTGATTTGCTGTCTCCAATGAATCTGACCTTTTCTCTCTTGGATTCTCCGGATTTAATAAATCCTCAAAGTACTCTTTCCACCTTCTTAATACACTCTCTTTGTTTGTCAGCACATTTCCATTTACATCTTTCATCACTCTTACCTGCTGTACATCCCTCACTTCCCTGTTTCTCTGCCAAGCTAGTCTGTACAGGTCTTTCTCTCCTTCTTTGGTCTCCAGTCTTTCATACAACTCCTGGTATGCATCTGCTTTCGCCTTCGCTACCGCTCTTTTTGCCTTCTGTCTCATCTATCTGTATAATTGGCTGCTTTTCTCGTCTCTCTGATTGTCCCAATTCTTCTTTGCTAGCCTCTTGTCTGCGGGACAAGAGTATGCGGGAGTATGAGAGGACTTCCAGAAAACTGGCAGACATCTTAGCCAGAGAGGATCGTTCATTTTTGTCAACCTGGAATGATCATCACTGAACAGAGGTGGGTGTCTAAGACATCTTTTATCAGCCACCTACAATGCAGCCATCAGAATTCTGATTCGGATTCTATGATGATCCATGAGAGGATAAATACCTGATACTCCCTATTAGTCAGACAGAACTGAGGAAGCCTTTCGGATGAGAGGTGAAATGTTTTCAAGAATCTTCAAGCAAGTCCAGTTGCTCTCTTCTACCAACCACAGATTGCTAGCCTCTTCTCTTTTATAATTTCCTGCACTTCTTTGTTCCACCACCATGTCTCCTTGTCTTCCTTCCTCCTTCCCACTGACCACCCTAGCACCTTCCTTGCTGCCTCTCTTACTAATATAACAGTAGTATTCCAATCTTTTGGCAGACTCCCATGACCAATAAATGCTTGTCTCATTTCTTCCCTAAACTCCTTCTGATGTTCAACCTCTTTTAGTTCCCACCACTTAATCCTTGGCTCCACTATTTCACGCTTCTTCTCTTTCACTTTCAAGCTCATTCTGCACATGACTACTTGATGTTGTCTAGCTACACTCTCCCCTGCCATCACTTTACAGTCTCCAATCTCCTTCAGGTTACCCCTTCTGCAGAGTATGTAGTCCACCTGTGTAGATCTTCCTCTACTCTTAAACGTCACCCTGTGCTGCTCTTTCTTCTCAAAGTATGTATTGACTATTGCCAAATTCATCCTCTTTGAAAAATCAACCACCATTTGCTCTTCCACGTTTCTCTCTCTTACACCATACAGCATCTGCCCATCACATCCTCATCTCCTCTGTTTCCCTTGCCAACATGTCCATTGAAATCTGCTCTTATCAGCACACGCTCCTCCCTCGATATACCTTCTACCACTTCATCCATCTTTTCCCAGAAAAACTCTTTCTCTTCATTCTCACATCCAACCTGTGGGGCGTATGCACACACAACATTGATTACCACTCCTTGAATCTCCAACTTCATGCCTATCACTCTATCTGACACCCTCTTCACATCAATCACACTGTTGACCAACTCTCCCCTCAAAACAATACCAACACCATTTCTCTTTCCATCGACTCCATAATAAAACAACCTCAAGTCAAGTCAAGTTTATTTGTATAGCGCTTTTAACAATAAACATTGTCACAAAGCAGCTTTACAGAATTTGAACGACTTAAAACATGAACTAATTTTGTCACTAATCTATCCCCAATGAGCAAGCCTGTGGTGACGGTGGCAAGGAAAAACTCCCTCAGACGACATGAGGAAGAAACCTCGAGAGGAACCAGACTCAAAAGGGAACCCATGCTCATTTGGGCAACAACAGACAGCATGACTATAACATTAACAGTTTTAACATGAAGACAGTTTTGTTGATGTTGTAACTCTTCATTGATGGAAACTTGAGTGCAAAACTGTTCATGACAACTGCAGTCCTAAAGTTAGCAAGTCAACTGTAGTCCTCAGCCATAAAAGCATTACTGTAAAAGTCCAGAGCATCCTCCAGGTGTAACCCTCAACTGTCCTCATGGGGCCGTCCTCCACAGGAGCAATGCGATAAAACTCCGACCAGACACAGGGCACCAGGATGGATCAAGCAGGTCCGAGGGGCAGAAGAGGCCAGCATCTCAATCCCAGGACCAACATGTAACTCAGAGGGACCGATTGGGGGGGGGGGGGGGGGGGGGGGAGAAAACACAGGTTGTTAGGTATGCCCTAAAAATGACACAAGTATTAAATCTGTGTGGTAGGCTCGCAGAGACAAGAGTCTTGACATCAGGCATAATACACAACAATGGCATGTTAATATGGTTAAAAAATATCATGACCTGCTCTGGCTGGATGCTTGATTGGGTGATGGGAGCACACTCCTCAGCAATGATGAGATGCAGATGGGACCCTTAGGGCTGGCCAAGACAATTCAGTTACAATTCACTGGGTCTGGGACATGCGACAGAATGTCTGACGGCCGATTCCCTGCAGGCTACGATAGCCAGTTGAGGTCTCCACCCTCTCCACCAAAAGATTTCCTGTTGACTCCATGTAACTCAGAGGGACAGATTTTTTTGGGGGGGAGAGGGAAAGAAAACATGGGTTGTTAGGTATGCCCAATGTCACCTGAATAAGTAGGAACAGTATACATATTACACTGAGTACAAGCAGGGACTCCGGCAACTAACTATGACAGCATAACTAAAAGGGGAGAGCCAGAAGGTAACACAGGCATGAGGGAGCCCCGGGACATAAAGCAGCCAGCCACTACACCATCAACAAACTTGAGTGAGCAAGTGAGTGGGGACTGACAGCATCCATACATCCCAGTTTACCAAAACACTCTATGTCTGAGGACCCTCTAGATCTACACCTTTAACTCATAAACACCATTAACAAAAGGCTTGACTAAACAGATATGTTTTCAGCCTAGACTTAAATGCTGAGACTGTGTCTGATTCCCAAACATTACTTGGAAGGCTGTTCCATAACTGTGGAGCTTTGTAAGAAAAGGCTCTGCCCCCTGATGTAACCTTCACTATATGAGGTACCAGCAGATAGCCTGCACCTTTTGATCTAAGTAGGCATGGCGAGTCATAGAGGAGCAGAAGTTCACTCAGGTACTGTGGTGCGAGACCATTTAGTGCTTTAAAGGTCAATACTTTATAATCAATACGAAATTTGATTGGGAGCCAATGCAGTGTGGATAAGACAGGCGTGATGTGGTCATATTTTCTAGTTCTAGTAAGGACTCTTGCTGCTTTATTTTGAACTAACTGGAGCTTGTTTATGCACTTATTGGAACATCCAGACAGTAAAGTATTACAATAATCCAACCTGGAGGTACCGAAAGCATGGACTATGGTCTAAAAAAGGAATGATCACCTTCGTTCTGCCTATCACCGAGACCATATGTCAACCAAGTCATGTCCATGACCTCCAGAAGCAGAACGACTCATGTTATAAATAGCAGAGATTGCTCCCGGTTCAGTCTCTCACCTTGATCGCCTCGTATGAGACCGTAAGTAAGAGACCCGTAAGGTAAGCCTGTCAGACTGCTGTTACAGGCCACCTAGTGCTATATTTGTTTGAACTGTCCTATATCGCCATGGTAAGTGGATTTGTTATTTGAGTTTCATACTGTGTTTTGGTGTGCACCTGCTATTGTGTTGTGCCTTTTTTTGTTGTTGTTCACTGGTGTAGCCTGCTAGGTGCGTTTGCACACTGTGCAGGCCTCAGCAGTATTCCTGTACTACACCCTGTACCCCTGTCTACAGCTGGTGGGGCTAGTGTGTGCCCGCTAAGTGCATTCGTGCGCTGGTGCGAGCCATCATAATACTGTGTGTTGTGCGTTTCCTATTTCCATCAGGTGCATTCAGGTGCAGACTGCGACAGTGCTCCTCTGCGATGCCCTCCTCTGCCACGCCCTATACCCCTGTTCGCAGCTGGTGGGGCTAGTGTGCGCCCGCTAAGTGCATTTGTGCACTGGTGCGGACCACCATCATGATCCTGTGGCATACCCTATACTGCTGTTCGCAGCCAGTGGGGCTAGTATGCTCCCGCTAAGTGCGTTTGCGCACTGGTGCGGGCCACCATAATTTCTTGGTGGACTACTCGAGGAGGACCCCAGACTTCAGACTGCCTAGGTCTCTGTGTGGCTACGATGGCTTCCCACTACTGCAGGATTTGCAGGGCCTCAATGAGTTCCAGAGATGGGCACAGCGAGTGTCCAATGTGCCTTGGAGCTGCCCACGTGCTGGAGGATGTGGACAACCCCTGCAGTGTGGCCTGCGACCTCTCCAGTGACCGCCTGGCCACTCGCTCTTTTAATGCATCGGCACGAGCGGCCCGAATGGGTAACGCTCTAGCCATCACCCTAGTGGCTCTACGGAAGACACTGAGCCCAGACGATCAGGACGCCAGGGCCCTGGTGGATGCAGCTCTTTCTTCCCACTCCCAGCTGACACAAGACATGGGGGACACTATGGCCTCTGCAGTGCTGTGCCACAGACAGGTTTGGCTGGCACAAACCGCTCTGCCGGAAGCCATCAAGCAGGAGCTGCTGAGCCTCCCCGTGGTGCCCCGGCACGTCTTTCACCCAGGATCCCAGGAGGTGCTTGATCGTGCTGAGTGCACTGTGGTATCTAGGGAAGTTGTCCAGCGTGTGTGCGGTAAGTCGGCTTCAACTGCCAGCCGGTCGCCTATGGGTAGGTATAGGCTGCGGCAGCCCACCCGGCCTCCGCCAGTGGGCAACAACCTAGTGGCCCCACGGGACTGGCGATTTCATGCACCTGACCGAAGTACGGCCCCAAATCCCTGACCCAGGGGAAGAAGAGGACTGCAGCAGGGCACAGGCACAGAGGTCAGGGTAACATCCGTAAAAGACCCGGCTTTGATGTCCATACTCATCAAGGAGGTTCAAGAGTTACTTCTAAAAGGGGCCATCTCAGAAGTACCGCCCAGCGCACAGCTCACTGGGTTCTACTCCAAGTATTTTATTGTTCCCAAAAAAGACGGCGGTCATCGGCCTGTTCCCGACCTCAGGCCCTTGAACCGATATCTCAAGGTACTGCCTTTCAAGATGGTCCACACAAGAGTGGTGATGCAGTCCATCTGGCAGGAGGAGTGGTTCACATCTCTGGACCTAAAGGACGCATATTTCCATGTCCCAGTCTACCCAGAACACAGGCCCTTCCTGCCCTTTGCCTTCCAGGGCAGGGTGTTCCAGTTCCAGGTCCTTCCTTTTGGCCTTTCCCTGGCCCAAAGGGTTTTTACTTGCATGGTGTCAACCGTGCTGTCCCCCCTCCAGGCTCGAGGTCTGAAAATCCTACCCTACCTGGACGATTGGCTCATCTGCACCCCCTCCTGAGAGCAGGTAGTGTGCAACACAGACACAGTTCTGGCCCATATCCAATCATTGGGCTTCACTGTCAACCACAAAAGCAGCAACCTGCAACCCTGCCAACAGGTGGAATTCCTTGGCATCTTCCTCGACTCAGTCTGCATGACTGCATCTCTCACTCCACAGAGAGTGGACAGCTTGATCGAAATGCTGAAGTATTTCCACTTGGGCAGTCTTGTGACGGCTCAAAGAGTCCAGAAGCTGCTGGGTTTGATGGCCACGGCAGCAGCAGTAATTCCTCTTGGCCTGCTGAAGGCATGCCCCCTGCAGGGCTGGTTCAATGCTTTCCATTTCCATCTGAAAGATGACAGGTAGCTAAGGCTGCGTGTGTCTTGGGCTTGCATCCAAGCTCTATGTCCTTGGAGGCAACCCCCGTGGATGTTGGAGCACATAAACGTCCTTGAACTGAAGGCCATCCATCTCACTCTTCAAAGATTCCTGCTGGTGTTGCAATACTAACATGTTCTTGTGAGAACAGACAGCACCTCGGCGATGTATCATGTGAATCACCAAGGGGGCATGAGGTCTCGATGGTGCCTCCAGGTGGCGGAAGAGTTGCTGACATGGGCATGGCCACAACTCTCTTCATGGAGGGCAGTGCACATCCTGAGTATGGAGAACAGAGCGGCCAACATTTTCTCCAGGACAGGGCCATTCCCGGGAGAATGGAGACTGAATACGGACGTCATCAGCCAGATCTGGATGCGGTACAGTGTTGCACAAGTGGATCTCTTTGCGTCAGCAGAGACAACACACTGCCCGGAATGGTTCTCCCTCATGGGGCAGCCATGGCAGTTACCATGCAGAGCGGATCTTCTGTCACAGGTGGACAGGCGGATCTGATATCCGAACCCAGGTGCCCTACATCTATGGGTTTGGCCTTTGCAGAGTCCATCACTGAGTGGCTAGATGAGTCTGTTCAAGAGACACTCAATAATGCCAGGGCTCCATCTACTAGAGCTTGCTATACACTCAGATGGAGGATCTTTTCAGATTGGTGTGCTGGCATGGGTCTTGAGCCAGCAGCTTACCCTGTGCCACATGTTTTATGCTTCTTACAGTCCCATTTGGATCAAGGCAGGACAGTCAATACAATAAAGGTCTATGCTTCAGCTATTTCAGCCTTTCACCAGGGCGCAGATAACAGACCCCTGGGTAGGCATCTTTTGATTGGCCAGTTCTTGAAGGGAGCCTGCCAGTTGCGTTCAGGTCGCACCTTGCGGGCGCTGAGCTGGGATCTGCCCACAGTCTTAACATCGCTCACTGAAGGTCCGTATGAGCCTGTTTCAGACGCAGATTTGCGATCTTTGTCCCTTAAGACTGCTTTTCTCTTGGCACTCTGTTCAGCAAAGCAGGTCAGAGAGCTGTGTGCTCTCTCCATTCGCGATGACTGTCTAAGGTGGCAGGCAGGAGGCACTGGTGTGTCGCTTTGGCCAAATCCAGCTTTTCTGCCAAAGGTTCTGTGGCAGCAGGGGCGTGGTCAAGCGTCGGTCTGTGACCAGAGGGCGGAGTCAGGGAAGGTAAGTGGCAGAATCACTGCACCTGATGTTGGTTAATCTGTGTTTGTGTCTTCCCCAGTGACCACGCCCTATATAAGAAGAGAGAGAGCAGAGGAAGGAGGCTCCCTCCCAACCACAACGCATGTGAGTGAGTGAGTGAGTGAGTGAGTGAGTGAGTGTGTGCTGAAAAGCTAAATTAAGTAGAATAAAAAGTTTTCTTTGTGGAACTTAATCCTGGCCTGCCATCTTTCTGTGCTCCACTCATACGAACTGCCACAGGTTCTTAATCAGCAGTCCATCAACCAAGTTCTGGAGGTGTCCCAATTCCAGCCTTCCTCTGCCTCGCAGGCAGAGCAGGACAAGTTGCTCACTTTGTGCCCAGTCAGGGCCTTGAGGGTGTATTTGGCCCATACACAGTCCATGAGGAGAACGCACTCTCAACTTTTTGTCTGTTATGGGGCAGCGAAGCGCAGGCTGCTGCTTTCCAAACAGAGGCTGTCTCATTGGCTGGTGGAGGTTATTTCCCACACTTGCAGGGCTCAGGGGATACCAGTCCCTTCGGGTACAAGGGCCCACTCTATCAGAAGTGTAGCTACATCTTGGGCTGCCCTTAGGGATGTGGCAGCAGGCAATATCTGTGCAGTGGCTTCATGGGCTACGCCATGCACTTTTACCAGATTTTACAGGGTGGACGTAACTCACCCAGCTCCGGTTGGTGCCGCCGTCCTCATGTCCGTGACTGAGCAAGGTTCTAATGATTAATTCTGGGTTCCTCGTGACTCTTTTGGTATGTGTCATCCCTTTTTTAAACCGTAGTGACGGTCAGAGCAAGGTCGAAACAGATCGTAAGTTACGAAGGTAGCTATGGATCTGTGAGACCAAGGGAGAACCATCACTATCCTTGTTGCTCGGACCATCCTGAGGCACTCAAGGTAGGAGACTGAACCGGGAGCAATCTCTGCTATTTATAATGCGAGTCGTTCTGCTTCTGGAGGTCATGGACATGACTTTGTTGACATATGTGGCAGATCACAGAATCCAGGGACACATGTCGGCCGAAACGAATCCAAGATAATCGCAAAAGAAGCATTTTTTTCCGAAATTTGTGATTTTTGTTTTTTTCCATCATGTGCAAGTTGAGATCTTGAAGAATGCAATCAGTATTTCAGATAATAGATTGTTTTGTTGGAAAAGCATACATTTTTTGTTGCAAATTGTCTCGTTTTTGTCAGGACTGTAGCCTGCTGGGGGGTGTGGGTAAATTACGATATGGGCCATTCACATGAAGATTTAACTCATTTGTTTTTTTTTTCCGTGAATCAGCTGTATGATCCGAGTTGAGCGCATGGCTACTTAACCTGCATACAGGCGTGTGATTTCACTATGGAATGAGTTACTAAACAGAGCGCAGAGGAGCAAACACCGCGAAGCAAACAGACACTCAGTATTTACATCGGAGATCACCATTTCTAGCAAAAAAAATCGCAACCTCGTTTTCCAGATTGAATGGAATACTTGAATGATTGGATGATACACGGACCGTTCTAGGATTACATTATTCCATCGGAGGCATTGGTGTGTGCAAGGCGCAGTTTCTCTTTCTGATGGGGTAAGTTTATTAATCTAAGGCTGTGTGGTTATTTTTGCATGTAACGGAGAGTGTTGTGGTTTGGTTAAGCCTAGGTCACAACCGGACGTACGATTTTTTGGCCGTGTGATTTTTGGTGTTTCCCAAATCGCTGCGATTTTTTTTTGTTCACGGAGAAAGACGCGCGTTGGCCGTAAGTTTGTCTTGCAACCTGAAAAAAATGTAAGCGCCCGTAGAGTTTGTTTGACATGACAAAGAACCTCTGCGGCCGGTCTGCGGCTCGAAAATCAGCACATCACACACGCGCTCTCGTGCTTTTCACACGCGCGCTCTCCGTGTGTTTCATGCACACTCTCCGTGTGTTTCTTGCGTTTTTTGCGTGTAGACCGGCTGTAGGAGCACATACGGCCGGTTGTGACCGAGGCTTTACATGAAACTAGTGTTGTGTTAGTTGTGTCATCATTGTGCTATCTTTCTTTCTTACGGTGTGAGTAATTTTTCAACCACAAAACGTTAAAGTATACTTTAGGACTTATTTTTGTACTTCATAATTGTGTTGGGCATACTTTGCATGGAAGGAAAATTGACGTGGTGATCTTTGTTTACATGAAAGTAGTATCGTGCTAGCTAGTAGGGGGTAGGGCTTTCCTTAATGTCATGAAAATGAGCACCATTATGTGCCCGCCCTACACCCAGAGTAGCTGAGATGGAAAACTTTGAGGGTGATTTTCTCCCTTTTCTGTTTCAAGAAGTATACACTTTCAAAAGGCCACACATTCTTCAAATATTGTCAGATCTCCACATGGAAGGTATCATTGGAAAGCTTAGAAACTGTACTTTCTGAATCTGTCAATAACTCAAAATGCCCCCGGGCAGACATGTGTCCCTGGATTCTGTGATCTGCCACATATGGTCTCGGTGATAGGCAGAACGAAGATGATCATTCCTTTTTTAGACCGTAGTGACGGTCATCCCTCGGTCTCACAGATCCATAGTTACCTTCATAACTTATATATATTCCAGTATACTGGAACATCATCCAGTAAGGGTCCTTAGGCAAGACCCCTCATGATATATCAGCCTACCTCAGGAATGAGTGAAGACATAACTGATAGAGTCATACCGGCTCAGACGTCGCCTGGGTCAACAAGGTCTGCGTCAGTTGCTAGGGAACCAGGGCAAACTGATGAGAAATGGGCTACTGGAACAAGACATCGATGGACAAGGACAGAAAATACAGATTTGCTGGAATGCTACTATACAAGCAATCCCAGAGAGAGGGGATACATGCAGCGAATGTGGGACCATTGGATACTTCGAAACCCACAATCAAGGCTAACAAAGAAACAGCTATTAGCCCAGTGTTCCAACATCCGTAATTGAACTCTACTATCACAACTAGAGATTAATGAAATACAACAATGATGCTACGGCAAGGGGGAGCCAGGAAGACAGGTCAGCGGGGAGATGTCATCATAATCCCCACAACCAGAGATTGGGTACCAGGCCCAATCTCCACAAGAACCATCACTGAGACCAACAAGCTGATACACAGTACAGCAACAGTAACCATGGAGATGCTTGGACACAATGTGGGCTCGGGACATAACAAACAGTATCCACCATGGAAGAGACGATTAGAGGCCAAGATAAAGGCAGCACGGAGAGAAGTTAGCCAGCTAGCTGAACTACAGAAAGGGAACATGGAGAAAAAAGAGGCACCCAGGAAGTACAACTCACTCTCTATACCAGAGGCACTCGAAACTGCCAAACAGCGACTAACAGCTCTGGCCACCCGGTTGAAGAGATACACCAAGGAGGGAGATGGCCAGGAGAATAAACAAGCTGTTCTCCACTGAACCAGCCAAGGTGTACTCTCAGTGGCAGGGGAACAACAACCGGTCAGACCCACCAAGAGCTGAGGTGGAAAAATACTGGAAAGACATATGGGAAAGAAAGGCATCACACAACACCGATGCCCAATGGTTAGTGGACCTAAGAGCTGACCACAGCAACCTCCCAGAACAAGAACCAGTAACCATCTCAATGGCAGACGTCCAAGAAAGAGTGTCAAAGATGAAGAGCTGGACAGCACCAGACCCTGATATGATCCATACGTACTGGCTGAAGAAGCTAACTGCACTCCATGAATGCCTAGCAGCACAGATGAACCAGCTGCTGAGGGATAAGACCCACCCAGAATGGCTAACCCAAGGCAGGACAGTCCTAATCATGAAGGACCCCCAGAAGGGACCCATCCCATCCAACTACCAGCCAATTACCTGTCTCTGCACAACATGGAAGGCCCTGTCAGGCATCATTGCGGCAAAAATGAGTAAGCATGTGGCTCAATACATGAGCGAGGCACAGAAAGGGATTGGCAGTAACAACAGAGGAGCCAAGCACCAGCTACTGGTCGATAGAACAGTCGCCCGAGACTGTAAGAAGAGATAGACCAACCTGTGCACTGCCTGGATTGACTACAAGAAAGCCTACGACTCAATGCCACACACATGGATACTGGAATGTCTGGAACTGTATAAGATCAACAGGAACCTAAGGACCTTCATCCAGAACTCAATGGAAATGTGGAAGACAACCCTAGAGGCCAACTCAAAACCCATTGCCCAAGTCAACATCAAGTGGGGCATATACCAAGGAGATACGCTATCACCACTGCTGTTCTGCATAGGCCTGAACCCCCTCAGTCGGATCATCACGAAGAGCGGCTATGGGTACCGATTCCGTAGTGGGGCAACAATCAGCCACCTGCTCTACATGGATGACCTCAAGCTGTATGCCAGGAACGAGCGAGAAATAGACTCGCTGATCCACACCACCCGGATCTACAGCGATGACATAGGGATGTCATTCGGATTGGACAAGTGTGGCCGAATGGTCTCAAAGAGAGGCAAGATGATCCAGACTGAGGGGATTGACCTACCAGAGGGCAACATAGGTGATATCCAAGACAGCTACAAGTACCTTGGCATCCCACAGGCTAATGGAAACCATGAAGAGGCCACAAGGAAGTCAACCACAGCCAAATACCTCCAGAGAGTAAGGCAGGTCCTGAAAGTCAGCTGAATGGTAAGAACAAGGTCCGAGCCATCAACATGTACGCACTACCAGTCATCAGATACCCCGCTGGTATCATAAACTGACCAAAGGAGGAGATAGAAGCCACAGATATCAAGACTAGAAAGCTCCTCACCATGCATGGAGGGTTCCACCCCAAGTCCAGCACCCAGAGACTATACACTAAGCGGAAAGAGGGAGGCCGAGGGCTAGTGAGTATCAAGACCACGGTCCAGGATGAAACATCAAAAATCCAAGAATACATCAGAAAGATGGCCCCAAAGGATGAACTGCTAAGTGAATGTCTCAGGCAGCAGAACCCTGATGAGAGCGCAGAGGAGGAGGAGGAACAGACAACCTGGAGGGACAAACCCCTACATGGCATGTACCACCGTCAGATAGAGGAAGTGGCTGATATCAAGAAATCCTACCAGTGGCTGGATAATGCAGGATTGACAGACAGCACAGAGGCACTAATCATGGCAGCACAAGAACAGGCCATAAGCACAAGAGCCATATAGGCCAGGATCTATCAGAGTAGATCAGACCCAAGATGCAGACTGTGCAAAGAAGCCCCTGAAACAGTCCAGCACATAGTAGCAGGGTGTAAGATGCTAGCTGGATCAGTGTACATGGAGAGGCACAACCAAGTGGCTGGGATAGTATACAGGAACATCTGCAACCAGTATGGAATAGAAGTACCCAAGTCCCAATGGGCCATACCACAGAAGGTGGCTGAGAACAACAGGGCCAAGGTTCTGTGGGACTTCAGCTTCCAGACTGACAAACAGATCCTGGCTAACCAACCGGACATAGTGGTGGTGGACAAAGAGCAGAAGAGGGTGGTGGTGATAGATGTGGTGATCCCAGCTGACGCCAACATCAGGAAGAAGGAACATGAGAAACTTGAGAAGTATCAAGCGTTGAAAGAGCAGCTGGAACGGATGTGGAAGGTCAAGGGTTGCGTGGTCCCCGTGGTAGTGGGGGCACTTGGGGCAGTAACCCCTAAACTGGGAGAGTGGCTCCAGCAAATCCCAGGAACAACATCTGAAGCCTCAGTTCAGAAGAGCGCAGTACTAGGAACATCGAAGATACTGCGCAGAACCCTCAAACTCCCAGGCCTCTGGTAGAGGACCCGAGCTTGAGGATGACATGGATACCACCCCCCCGCCGGGGGTGAGAAGGAGATTTTATATATATATATATATATATATATATATATATATATATATATATATATATATATATATATATATATATATAATTAATGTGTTTAACTGTACTTCTCTGCATGCCTTTAAATTGCCCCGAGGGGACAAATAAAGTGTTTTGCATTGAATTGAATTGAATTGAATTGAATTGAATTGATTTGAAATGTTTGGAACACCCAGTGATCACCTCTGGACTTCTCTGTACACACACACACACACACACACACACACACACACACACACACACACACACACACCATTAGGTCAATAAGTATAACGTATAATTGCATTTTAACTTGTATTTCAGTGTTCATGCTGGAATCAGTTTAGTTTTGAGCAGTTAATAAAACACAGCAACCTTTAAACCTATTTTTCAGTTTTGTTGTCTCAATTGATCACTGATCATTAAAGACACAGTTTGTAAACTAAACTCAATAAAAACACTTATAATCAGCTTGTATTTCAGTGTCAGTATTTCAGCAGTGTGTTAGAGACTCTGTCTCTGTCTGACATTAACATGCACAGTTTATCCTGATAAATCACACATTGACAAAACCTCTGAACTATAAAACATTCACTGACCATACCTTTATTTTACTCGCCTCTTTTCAGGGAGTGAGAATTGTCTGTGTTTATATTTCAGAGTCGGTGAAAATCCTGCAGTTAATTTCAGAAATTAATGATTAATGAAAAATAACGGTTTGTTCTGGATGTGAGCTGTAACTGCTTTTCACTTCGACTTTAGTCCCTTCCTTGTTCCCTTTGTAGGGGCTGATAAAGGTGCAGTTCCTCATATGATCACAATGCAGTTTGTCTCCACCTCCCTGACTTCACCTCTGCTCATGTGGATTTATACAGTCATTCAAACTGCACATGAAATAACAATAATATGGTTTATTTTCTCCTGCAGATTATCGTGATTATCGGAGAAGATCGTGGGCCACGTCATTTCATCTTTGTCCCAGCAGATGGGAGCATTTGGCCCAAATGGAGACTTCATTCATTCATGATCACATGGATCACATGCTGCAATTATTTTATTCCTGATTAAGACTTATTTTGGTCATACTGTATTTTTTTTGGAACATAAATTTGACATTTTTACTTCTAAATAAAACAATAATAATTTGATTGTATTTTTGTTGAAAGGAGAAACACGTTTGTTCAGTTTTATCCACACAGACATCAGCAGCTGCTTTTAACAAATTTTATTGATCATTTTAATATCAATGTGAACTGTAAATGATCTTTATTAAGATCTGTGTTGTAATGAAGTTCCACAATCATACAACTGAATGAAGTGTGTGATTGTCAGTCATGTATCTGTGACATTTTTAAAGCTTATTTTATATCTGTACTTGACAAAACCAGGGAGAATCTTCACTCTGAGTTTTCAGTCTAGATGGATAATGACCCAAGTGTTAAAAAAAAAAATCCTTATGTTTTGTCATGTATTGGTTGTAATACTGTAGTTACCAGTAGGTGGTACTGTGACATTACAAGGCCGTGCTGTATATAATGAAGCCGCACCAGTAAAAGTTGTTCAGTCTGCTACCAGCCGTCTCTTCCTTGAGTCACGTACATTACATGGTGTCAGAAGTGGGATAGAAAGGACTAAAATAACCCAGAAATAAAACATAAAAAAAGAAAACATGGAGCTGCAAAAACCTCCAGGGACGTTAAGACTAGAAGGTAATCTAGCTGAAAACTGGAGAGTCTGGAGTCAAAAGTTTGACATATATCTCATCACTAGCAGAATAGCAGAGAAGTTGGAGAAAGTAAAATGCGCTACTTTTCTCCATGTTGCCGGAGATGACGGCATCAAAGTATTCAACACGTTTCAGTTTGACGATGACGTTGATGATCTGGACGCATTGAAAGATCTGTTTAAAAACTACTGTGAACCTTGAAAAAACCTGACGTACCAGAGGCATTTGTTTTTTTACGAGGGTGCAAGGAAATATAGAGTCCATTGATGCATACGTCACTGATCTAAAAAACAAAGCGAAAGACTGCGAGTTTGGAGAGTTAACCAAGTCATTAATAAGAGACAGAGTTATATGTGGAATCACAAATGATCAGATCCAAGGCAGATTGCTAAGAGAGCCGGAGCTGATGCTACAGAGAGCAGTAGACATTTGCCGTGCTAGCGAGGTGAGCCAAAGCCAGCTATAAAAGCTACATGAAGAAACTGAAGTGTGGGTTCAGAAATTACACAAGCAAAAAACACATGGAAAAAAGGAGAGACCACAAACACAATCAAAGAAAGAAAAAACACAAGTAGACTGTAGAAAATGCGGGTATTAACATGAGCCAAGGAAGTGCCCTGCATATGGCCAAACCTGCAACTCTTGTTACCGAAAGAATCACTATGCAAAAATGTGCACGAGCCACGGACAGGCAGAAATCCGACGGAAAATACAAGGTATTGGACTTGACACAGTAAGTGATGATGACATGTTTATAGGGTCAATTGAGCTGAAACAAACAGAAATAAGCCATGTGAACAAGCTAGACAAAGTGGATGTGCAAACAAACAAAGATGACTGGACTGTAATGCTGAATATAAACAACTAGACACTCACTGTACAGATAGATACAGGTGCTGACTGTATGTCATATCCAAGAGAGAATTGGATGCACTGAAACTGAGTGAAAAGAAACTGGACAAATCTTGCTATAAGTTAGTGGGCTTTTTTGGGCAAAAAGAAAAGCCATTAGGGCAGAAGACCATTAAATGCCAATACAAGGACAAAGAGTTTGGTGTGGACTTTCAAGCAATAAAGCATGATGCAAGAGCAGTACTTGGAAAAGAGTCTAGTGTTGCGCTTGGGGTGGTGAAGAGGATATATGGAGTGGGAGAAAAAACACAGACAGACATATTGAGTGAATATGAGGATTTATTCACAGGACTGGGCTGTGTTCCAGGAGTTCACCATATTCAAGTAAACCCAGATGTTACACCAGTGATTCATCCTCCCAGAAAGGTCCCAGTGGCCCTGAAAAAAGACATTGAAAAGGAATTAAAAAATATGGAAAACCTTGATCTCATCTCATCTCATTATCTCTAGCCGCTTTATCCTGTTCTACAGGGTCGCAGGCAAGCTGGAGCCCATCCCAGCTGACTACAGGCGAAAGGCGGGGTACACCCTGGACAAGTCGCCAGGTCATCACAGGGCTGACACATACCGGTAGACACAGACAACAATTCACATTCACATTCACACCTACAGTCAATTTAAAGTCACCAGTTAACCTAACCTGCATGTCTTTGGACTGTGGGGGAAACCGGAGCACCCGGAGGAAACCCATGCGGACACGGGGAGAACATGCAAACTCCGCACAGAAAGGCCCTCACCGGCCACAGGACTCGGGAAAACCTTGATGTCATAGAAAAACAAACAGAGCCCACAGAATGGGTCAGCAGCATGGTGACAGTTGTGAAACCAAACAAGATAAGGATATGCCTGGATCCACAGGACTTAAACAAAGCAATAAAAAGAGAACACTATCCTCTGAAAACAGTGGAGGAGGTTGTTGCTGAGATGCCGAAAGCAAAAGTCTTCTCAGTTGTGGATGTAAACCAAGGCTACTGGCAAATCCAGTTAAATGAAGAGAGCTCCAGACTATGCACCTTTAACTCACCCTCAGGCAGGTACAAGTTTAAGAGACTTCCCTTTGGAATATCTTCAGCCCCTGAGGTGTTTCAGAGGTGCCTGTCACGGCATCTAGATGGACTGGCCCCGCCTTTCGCCCGTAGTCAGCTGGGATAGGCTCCACCTTACCTGCGACCCTGTAGAAGGATAAAGCGGCTAGAGATAATGAGATGAGATGAGATTATCTAGGTGTAACACAAAAACCTGGTTATAAATTTAATACATTTGAAGTTCTTCATACTCATATAATGTATGTAGCCTTGAAAAATAAGTCTACCCAGTTAATTCCATTGCTTATTATTTACAGGCCCCCGGGGCCATATTCTGAGTTTCTTTCTGAATTTGTGGATTTTATCTCAGATCTGGTTATTTCTTTAGACAAAGCTTTAGTTGTTGGAGATTTTAATATTCACTTCGATAACCCAGAAGACCCTTTGAAAACAGCGTTTGTGTCCATTTTAGATTCAGTAGGGATTAATCAGAATGTCATAGGACCGACCCATAATGGTGGTCACACCCTCGATCTAATACTATCATTTAGGTTAAACGTAGACAATATACTTCCACAGTCTGAAGTTATCTCAGATCATTGTCTCATCTCATTCAAACTATGTCTGAGTAATAATATATGCACCTCACCACGCTACTGTATTAAACGTACATTCGCATCAACTACTGCACAGAGCTTTATAAATGATCTCCCAGAGTTATCAACTTTGATTGGGTCACTGTCAGCCCATGCAGAACTTGATCAGGCAACTGAATGCTTAGAGTCAACATTCCGCCATACCTTAGATAATGTAGCTCCTCTTAAAAGGAAAATGGTCAGAGACAAAAAAATAGCACGCTGGTATAATGATGACACTCTCACATTAAAACAGACCACTCAAAAACTGGAACGTAAATGGCGTCAAACAAAATTGGTAGTGTTCAAATTAGCGTGGAAGGAGAGCTTCCTGAAGTATAGAAAAGCTCTTAGTGCTGTGAGATCAACATATCTCTCCTCCCTAATAGAAGATAACAAAAATAATCCTAGATTCCTATTTAATACTGTAGCAAAATTAACCAGGAATAAGTCCACTATAGACACATGCACACCTGCAGTATGTAATAGCAACGATTTCATGAATTTTTTTAATGACAAAATTGAGAATATCCGACAAAAAATTCAAACTACTAATTTAAGGTCAGATAAGTGACCCTCATCTCATCTCATTATCTCTAGCCGCATTATCCTTCTACAGGGTCACAGGCAAGCTGGAGCCTATCCCAGCTGACTACGGGCGAAAGGTGGGGTACACCCTGGACAAGTCACCAGGTCATCACAGGGCTGACACATAGACACAGACAACCATTCACACTCACAATTCACACCTACGGTCAATTTAGAGTCACCAGTTAACCTAACCTGCATGTCTTTGGAATGTGGGGGAAACCGGAGCACCCGGAGAAAACCCACGCAGACACGAGGAGAACATGCAAACTCCACACAGAAAGGCCCTCGCCGGCCCCGGGGCTCAAACCCAGGACCTTCTTGCTGTGAGGCGACAGCGCTAACCACTACACCACCGTGCCGCCGATAAGTGACCCTGTAGTTAACAATATAACTGTATCAGATCATCAATTAGAATGTTTTACTCCCCTAAAAGAAACTGAATTACTTTCATTAATCTTGGCATCAAAAGCCTCAACTTGCATACTAGATCCCTTACCTACACATCTATTCAAACAGATAATACCAGAAGTAATTGAACCGCTTCTAAAAATAATAAATTCTTCTCTTACGATTGGCTATGTACCCAAATCCTTTAAACTAGCAGATATCAAACCCCTGATTAAAAAACCTGACCTTGATCCCTGTCAGCTGTCCAATTATAGGCCAATATCAAACCTGTTCTTTATCTCCAAGATCCTTGAAAAAGCTGTGGCACAGCAGTTATGCTCATATTTACATAGGAATAACATCCATGAAATGCATCAGTCAGGATTTAGACCTAATCATAGCACAGAGACAGCTTTGGTTAAAGTAGTAAATGACCTACTGTTGGCGTCTGATCAGGGCTGTGTCTCGCTACTTGTGTTGCTTGACCTTAGTGCAGCATTTGATACCAGTGATCATTCCATTCTTCTGGATAGACTAGAAAATGCTGTGGGAGTTAAGGGAACGGCCCTCTCCTGGCTCAGGTCTTATTTAACTGATCGCTATCAGTATGTTGATATAAATGGTGATATTTCTAGACATACTGAGGTAAAGTTTGGTGTTCCACAAGGTTCTGTCTTGGGTCCACTGCTTTTTTCTTTATATATGTTACCTCTGGGTGATATTATTCGTAAACATTGCATTAGTTTCCACTGTTATGCTGGTGACACACAGTTGTATGTTTCTGCAAAACCTGATGAGAGACACCAGCTTAATAGAATTGAGGAATGTGTAAAGGGCATTAGACACTGGATGCTTATTAACTTCCTTCTGCTTAACTCTGACAAGACTGAAGTACTTGTACTAGGACCACATGCAGCTAGAAGTAAGTTTTCTGATTACACAGTAACTCTGGATGGCCTTTCTGTTTCTTCACATGCAGCAGTAAAAGACCTCGGAGTGATTATTGAACCCAGTCTTTCATTCAAAACTCACATTGATAACATTACCTGGATAGCTTACTTTCATCTCAGAAATATTGCTAAGATAAGGAATTTAATGTCACTACATGACACAGAAAAAACTAGTTCATGCTTTCATTACCTCCAGGTTGGATTATTGTAATGCCTTACTGTCTGGATGTTCCAATAAGTGCATAAACAAGCTCCAGTTCATTCAAAATGCAGCAGCAAGAGTCCTTACTAGAACTAGAAAATATGACCACATCGTCCCTGTCTTATCCACACTGCATTGGCTCCCAATCAAATTTCGTATTGATTATAAAGTACTACTATTGACCTTTAAAGCACTAAATGGTCTCGCACCACAGTACCTGAGTGAACTTCTGCTCCTCTATGACCCGCCACACCTACTTAGATCAAAAGGTGCAGGCTATCTGCTGGTACCTCGTATAGTGAAGGCTACATCAGGGGGCAGAGCCTTTTCTTACAAAGCCCCTCAGTTATGGAACAGCCTTCCAAGTAATGTTCGGGAATCAGACACATTCTCAGCGTTTAAGTCTAGGCTGAAAACATACCGTATCTGTTTAGTCAAGCCTTTTGTTAATGGTGTTTATGAGGTAAAGGTGTAGATCTGGAGGGTCCTCTGACATCGAGTGTTTTGGTAAACTGGGATGTATGGATGCTGTCAGTCCCCCACTCGCTTGCTCACTCGATTTTGTTGATGGTGTAGTGGCTGGCTGCTTTATGTCCTGGGGCTCCCTCATGCCTGTGTTACCTTCTGGCTCTCCCCTTTTAGTTATGCTGTCATAGTTAGTTGCCGGAGTCCCTGCTTGTACTCAGTGCAATATGTATACTGTTCCTACTTATTCAGGTGACATTGGGCATACCTAACAACCTGTGTTTTCTCTCACTCTCTCTCTTCCCCCAAATCTGTCCCTCTTGAGTTACATGTTGGTCCTGGGATCGAGATGCTGACCTCTTCTGCTCCTTGGACCTGCCTGATCCATCCTGGTGCCCTGTGTCTGGTTGGAGTCTCATCACATCACTCCTGTGGAGGATGGCCCCATGAGGACAGTAAAAGTCACACTTGGAGGACACTCTGGACTCTTACAGTAATGCTTTTATGGCTGAGGACTACAGTTGACTTGCTAACTTTAGGACTATAGTTGTCATGAACAGTTTTGCACTCAAGTTTCCATCAATGAAGAGTTTATAACATCAACAAAACTGACTTCTTGTTAAAATTGTTAATATTATAGTCATGTTGAGCCCTGTGATGACCTGGCGACTTGTCCAGGGTGTACCCCGCCTTTCGCCCGTAGTCAGCTGGGATAGGTTCCAGCTTGCCTGCGACCCTGTAGAAGGATAAAGCGGCTTGAGATAATGAGATGAGATGAGATAGTCATGTTGTCTGTTGTTGCCCAAATGAAGATGGGCTCCCTTTTGAGTCTGGTTCCTCTTGAGGTTTCTTCCTTGTGACGTCTGAGGGAGTTTTTCCTTGCCACCGTTGCCACAGGCTTGCTCATTGGGGATAGATTAGGGATAAAATTAGCTCATGTTTTAAGTCGTTCAAATTGTGTTAAGCTGCTTTGCGACAATGTTTATTGTTAAAAGTGCTATATAAATAAACTTGACTTTTGTTAAGTTCTAACATGTTTAGTGAGAAGACTTGAGTTACACATAATAATAATATCAATAATAATAAGCTAAAGCAGGAGGCAGCACGGTGGTGTAGTGGTTAGCGCTATCACCTCACAGCAAGAAGGTCCGGGTTCGAGCCCCGTGGCTGGTGAGGGCCTTTCTGTGCGGAGTTTGCATGTTCTCCCCGTGTCCGCATGGGATTCCCCCGGGAGCTCCAGTTTCCCCCACAGTCCAAAGACATGCAGGTTAGGTTAACTGGTGACTCTAAATTGACCGTAGGTGTGAATGTGAGTGTGAATGGTTGTCTGTGTCTATGTGTCAGCCCTGTGATGACCTGTTGACTTGTCCAGGGTGTACCCCGCCTTTCGCTCGTAGTCAGCTGGGATAGGCTCCAGCTTGCCCGTGACCCTGTAGAACAGGATAAAGCGGCCAGAGATAATAAGATGAGATGAGAGCTAAAGCAGGGGTTTTCAAAGTGTGGCAGAGTCAGCCCCCCCTCAGAGAGCAAATAAACAACAGCGCCCCCCATTTTTGTTGTTGCTATACTTAATGTTCCATTCATATTTTAAAAAAATGGTTGTTGTAAACATTTTTATTATTTTCTTTTACACATTTTAAACATCTGTGCTTTTTGAAAAGATCTTTTTTTACACATTTAAAACATAATCTCATCTCATTATCTCTAGCCGCTTTATCCTGTTCTACAGGGTCGCAGGCAAGCTGGAGCCTATCCCAGCTGACTACGGGTGAAAGGCGGGGTACACCCTGGACAAGTCGCCAGGTCATCACAGGGCTGACACATAGACACAGACAACCATTCACACTCACATTCACACCTACGGTCAATTTAGAGTCACCAGTTAACCTAACCTGCATGTCTTTGGGCTGTGGGGGAAACCGGAGCACCCAGAGGAAACCCATGGGGACACGGGGAGAACATGCAAACTCCACACAGAAAGGCCCTCGCCGGCCACGGGGCTCGAACCCGGACCTTCTTGCTGTGAGGCGACAGTGCTAACCACTACACCACCGTGCTGCCCTTTAAAACATATGGGCTTTATTAAAACATCTTTTTTTACGCATTTTAAACATCTGTGCTTTTTTAAAACCTCTTTTTTTTTTACACATTTTAAACATCTGTGCTTTTTTTTTTAAACATCTTGTTTAACACATTTTAAACATCTCATAGCATCGTTAGCTAGCACCTCTTGGCAGACAACACACTGTGGCAGTGGAGCATCTTCAGATCCAGTCCACAAAAATCCAAACTTTAAATAATCGTGGTCATACTTCCTTGTTTTTTTGCTTGGCCCAGACTCTGTCTCCTCACTTACTGTAGCTTTAGGTATAAAAATCGATCCATTTTGGCTCTGGCAAAGGCTAGCTGAAGTTCGCTAAATGTCCGCAATAGTAACTTCTCATCTCATTATCTCTAGCCGCTTTATCCTTCTACAGGGTTGCAGGCAAGCTGGAGCCTATCCCAGCTGACTATGGGCGAAAGGCGGGGTACACCCTGGACAAGTCGCCAGGTCATCACAGGGCTGACACATAGACACAGACAACCATTCACACTCACGGTCAATTTAGAGTCACCAGTTAACCTAACTTGCATGTCTTTGGACTGTGGGGGAAACCGGAGCACCCGGAGGAAACCCACGCGGACACGGGGAGAACATGCAAACTCCACACAGAAAGGCCCTCGCTGGCCACGGGGCTCAAACCCGGACCCTCTTGCTGTGAGGCGACAGCGCTAACCACTACACCACCGTGCCGCCCGCAATAGTAACTTATTCTGGTTTATTTTTCCTGACGTTGCCCCCCCCCCTAAGAACTCTGGCGCCCCCTAGGGGAGCCGCGCCCCACACTTTGAAAAGGCCTGAGCTAAAGAAAGGGAGACGTCATGTATTGGTTGTAATACTGTAGTTACCAATAGGTGGTGCTGTGACATTACAAGGCCTTGCTGTATATAATGAAGCTGCACCAGTAAACGTTGTTCAGTCTGCTACCAGCCGTCTTTTCCTTGAGTCACATACATTCAAGGGCGTAGAATTGGCATGGACGGAAGTGACGTGTCCCCACCAATATCCAGTGATTATTGAATTGTCCCCACCAATAATTTCCCTCAAAAAAAAAAAGATCTGTCAACGTCTAATTCACCTAGAGGTGCAGAAAGGGTTAAATCAGAGAGGGTTGGTTAAATCACGTTCTCTACTGGAGTCTTACCTCGGTTACACATTATAGTTAGTGTGATTGGCTGTGCCTTTCCCGAGCTGTCATGTGAGACTGTAGCCACGTTTGGTTGTTAGCAGCGCCAAAACTGGAAGGTAGACCACCAACGGGATTTACTGTGTAAGACTCAGGTGCAATGTGACACATGGGTGTCATAAGCGAGTAAGGATGGCAGCAAAAAAGAAGAAAGTGGACATAAGGACCTACTTCTCAAAGAAACCTGTGAGTTACTTAAAGTCATGTTTGCTAATGAAATGAGTCTAATAACGTGGCAAGGCTTTGTCGCACAGCATAACGTTACATACAGCAGGCTAAAATCATCAGTAACGTCAGCTATGATGAATAACATGGTTTGGAAACCAACTACAAATTACCAACTGTCAGTTCTGTTAAAGTCTCAGTTGAAACTCTATGTCAGAGAAAACTGCAGCCTTGTGCAAGGATATTAGGCTAGCCTACAGAGCCTGTTGAAATGATATGTCTATCTGGTGACACACAATAACTTAGTTGTATTAGTAGCCTACTACTGACCCGACGTGTTCATTGGGTTAAATTTTTGAGACAACAAAGTAGGCCATCATGTGCGTCTGCAAGTATTCCACTTTGCAGTGCAGTTGGCACAAATTGTTTTAAAAATGTACTCACTGAAACATTAATGATGATTCAAGATTTGCATAAAGTGACTCAGAAAGACTGAAGTAGCTATCCATTTTTTTTCATACTGGCATGCATGTCCTATTTTGTCAGGTGACGGAACCAACACAACCATCAGACAGCGATGGACAGACAGGTTCACAGGTGAAGTTGAATGATGACTTGGTGATGTAGGCTAGTTGTCCTGTGATTTAACAATGTGAACAGTGGTTCATCACTGTATTTGAAGCACATACTGTGTGACAGCTTATATGGAATGTCTCACTGTTATATAACAGGTGACAGAGGTAGAGGCAAGGTGAATCTGAATGTTGATTTGGTGCTGTAGATTACTAATATTTAGCATCATTACAAATGTTAGGCTGATGATGTAAAGTGATTAATTTGCGTACATTTGACAAAGAATTTGAATTGACATGTCTCACTTTTTGTATGGCATGTATCAATATGTTATTTTATCAGGTGACAATCCTGACAGGTACTAGTGCAGTCAGAGGGGAAGAGTCAGGGCCAACGGTGAGACCCATTAAGCACATAATCATGGTTTTAATGTGGAAATAAACTATGTAATCTATATATAATGAGTGGTGATCTGATGAAGTCACATATGTATTATCACATAGTCAGCGTTACAATATGGCTAATTGTATAATGTGGTCTATCTCTAAGGAAACTGGTACACCTGTAGTGAGCAACGGGGAGAGCAGCAGTGAGAGTGACAACAATGAAGAACAGTGTAGAACTGGAGATATTCTGGACATTGAAAACAAGCCACACCAGCTTAATCCCAAATGCATCCCAGTTCAAACATTGTCCAGTAGGGTCCTTCATTTTCAGGAGAGGTGGTACAAAGAGTATCCATGGCTCCATTATAGCCCAGCAGTGAAGGGGATTCTCTGTTTTTACTGTGTGAAAACATATACTGTACAGAAAAGTACTATGTAAAAAAAAAAGGCAGACCCTGTGTAACAGAGTTAAAAATGCACTTTATTAAATATTTATTTCCAATTTGTATTTGTAAGTTTTATTTATCATTTTATGATTATTTTGGGGTGGCACAGTGGTGTAGTGGTTAGCACTGTCGCCTCACAGCAAGAAGGTCCGGGTTCGAGCCCCGCGGCTGGCGAGGGCCTTTCTGTGCAGAGTTTGCATGTTCTTCCCGTGTCCGCGTGGGTTTCCTCCGGGTGCTCCGGTTTCCCCCACAGTCCAAAGACATGCAGGTTAGGTTAACTGGTGACTCTAAATTGACCGTAGGTGTGAATGTGAGTGTGAATGGTTGTCTGTGTCTATGTGTCAGCCCTGTGATGACCTGGCGACTTGTCCAGGGTGTACCCCGCCTTTCGCCCGTAGTCAGCTGGGATAGGCTCCAGCTTGCCTGTGACCCTGTTGGACAGGATAAAGTGGCTAGAGATAATGAGATGAGATGATTATTTTGAGTATTTATGAATTTTATCTGTGAGTTATTTTCATTTACCATTATTTTATAAATTTTCCCTGTGTTAATTATCCTCCTGCACTCTGCCCTTTTCGTTCCTCCTGAGCTTTTGTAGCCCCTCCCCTCTGACCTCACAGTCCTGTTGTGTTCTGCTGAGGGTAAGTTGTGTGGAAAATACAGCAGTAATATTGTGTTATTTTCTTTGAAAGTTTAGTCATTTATGTTAAAATATTCAGTGTATATTATTCTCTGTTACATACTTTATGTTACCAAGTTGTTTTGTGTTGCTTTGTACTGTTAATATAAGAGTTGTGGATGTTTTTAGTTTCGCGTTTTTGGCGCGATTTGTTCATGCTGTCGTGTAACCCATGCAGCATTAGTTTGCATTTCCTGGTGGTGCTATCATTATATGTGTGCATGTTTAGGAGCAGTGGTGTAGGAAGGAAGAGACAGAAGATTTATAATCTGTGTTGATGTCTTCTGCAGGGGAGAAAACAGGAAAGCAACATCTCGAGTCCTCTTCCTTCATGCCCAAACACACACCCGTTACACTGGTGCCGTGACCCTTTGGATCTTCAGATCAGCTTGATGCTCATCACCGTGGATGCTGTGCTACTATCCTGATCTACATTTCAAGATTTTTATGTGGTCAGGTTGATGAGAGACTGTGGTTCAGGGCACTCTGCTTTATTTTTTTATTTTTTATTTTTTTTACCCTCAGTGAGTTGATGACTTTTAATTACTGATTGTACTCCCAGTTAACTTGTTTTTCTACTCCATTTTGTTTCTGTGTACATAAACAATGCAAGTACATTTAATGGTTAAAAGCAGCTGTTGAAATAACGATGGATGGGTTTGGTAGTCCTACTTTACCTAAAGGTAGGGGTGTTTGGTTCAATGATGTTGCTGACAGTAGGGCTGTGGGACATTCAAAGTTCACACCTAATGGTTGTGCAGAATCAGGGTTAGGTTTGAGCCCTGGTTGTACTCCTGTTGGTGGGATAATGAGGGAGGGTCCCCTTACTTCCACACCCCGCAGTGATGCTGATGACATTCGCCACCTCACAGACATGGTAGGGCAGTTAGGTGCTCAAATTGGTGAATCCATTGTTGCTAAGCTAATGTCAGCTTGTGTTGTTAACATGAATAGTGACCACCAGACTATCCCAGCCACCCAGAACGCACCATGTGAAGTTAACAGACATGACCTCCCACATGTGACAGTCCATGTTAAACCTGATAAAGTGCTCCAGACATTCAGAGGTGACAACAGTGACAAATACTCAGTCCAGGACTGGATTGACATGACTAAAACTCACCTCAGAAAACAGGACATTCCTGTGTGTGAACAAGCAGAAGAAATCATGAGCCACTTAATGGGCAAGGCCAGAGATGTTGTGAAGATTGCCTTGTGCAGTGATCCTGCACTTGATGTTACACAGCGACCTGAACTGATCTACAATGTTCTTCTCCACTATTTCAGTGAGGCTCCCTCGTATCTTCCTCTCGCTGACTTTTATGCTACTCTGCCCAAGCACAGAGAAAACCCAGTCGACTACTGGATAAGACTGAACAAGGCAGCAGACCTAGCTCTTGAGGGCCTGCACAGACGAGGGAAGCAGATGGAAGACATGAATGATGAAGTGACTCTCATGTTCGTCAAACACTGCCTTGACCCGGAGCTATCCTGCACCTTAAAATGTAAGCCAATTCATGAGTGGACCTCACGTGATGTTCAGCTGAGAATCGATGATTATCAGAGAGAGTTGAGGGCTAGTGGCAGAACCAATGGTGCTACACAGCTGAAGAGCCACATCAGCACCATCACCCCTGAGCAGCCCAGCCCACCATCATTGAGCCTAGTGACATATGAGCAGTGTCACACTCCGAGTCCATTACCCTCACCCTCCTCTCTCCAAGCCCAACGTCACATGTGTCACCCTCCTTGCCTTTCTCCAGCGCCTGTCTCAGTTCAAGGTGGTCCCCAAAAAGCCTAAAAAAAGAACTACAGGGGAAAATATATTGCTAAATCTTTATAAAAAAAAAAGGCAGCAGGAGGAGCAGCATTCCAGAACTACATTCATGTAAGTTATACAGCTCATGCATGAGTTATTCATTCTGATTGGTCAGAAGCTGCGGATTAAATTTCTATTATGGCATGCCTCTGACAGTAGTGCTGTCTTTAGGTTCAGTCAGTATTAATGCAAGAGTTACTTAGTTGCTGTTTCTAGTAATGAGTAATTTATAAGGGTTTGGACTGTATGGTGGATTTGCTACATCATTTAATGAAGGAGGCGGCACGGTGGTGTACTGGTTAGCGCCGTCGCCTCACAGCAAGAAGGGTCGGGTTCGAGCCTTTCTGTGCGGAGTTTGCATGTTCTCCCCGTGTCCATGTGGGTTTCCCCCACAGTCCAAAGACATGCAGGTTAGGTTAACTGGTGACTCTAAATTGACCGTAGGTGTGAATGTGAGTGTGAATGGTTGTCTGTGTCTATGTGTCAGCCCTGTGATGACCTGGCAACTTGTCCAGGGTGTACCCCGCCTTTCGCCCGTAGTCAGCTGGGATAGGCTCCAGCTTGCCTGTGACCCTGTAGAACAGGATAAAGCGGCTAGAGATAATGAGAATGAGATTTAATGAAGGACTGTCACTATTATGAAATTTTAATTGACAAAAGCTAGACGGCCTTTTGATTTCATAAAATCTGTGAAATTTACACGACCATTCAAAAGTTTGGGGTCACCCAGACAATTTTGTGTTTTCCATGAAAAGTCACACTTTTATTTACCACCATACGTTGTAAAATGAATAGAAAATATAGTCAAGACATTTTTCTGGCCATTTTGAGCATTTAATCGACCCCACAAATGTGATGCTCCAGAAACTCAATCTGCTCAAAGGAAGGTCAGTTTTATAGCTTCTCTAAAGAGCTCAACTGTTTTCAGCTGTGCTAACATGATTGTACAAGGGTTTTCTAATCATCCATTAGCCTTCTGAGGCAATGAGCAAACACATTGTACCATTAGAACACTGGAGTGATAGTTGCTGGAAATGGGCCTCTATACACCTATGGAGATATTGCACCAAAAATCAGACATTTAGTAGAATTTAGCTAGAATAGTCATTTACCACATTAGCAATGTATAGAGTGCATTTCTGATTAGTTTAAAGTGATCTTCATTGAAAAGAACAGTGCTTTTCTTTCAAAAATAAGGAAATTTCAAAGTGACCCCAAACTTTTGAACAGACATTGAAATTTGGTCATTGTGATACATGTTTATTTCTGTAATATCTCACAAAATATCAGGCCATTCTGTGACTGGGAAGTTATTTAATTTGAGGGGATTCCCTATCAAATATTCTTTTCTCAAAACATCTAACTGCTTAATGTCTGATATTCTGACAAGACTTGACATAATTTCTGTTTCAATTAAAAATAATGATGGTGAAATTGGACAGAATTGTTTTATGGGGAGGTGTCCCCTGACAACAATATAAAGCTATTAGTGCGATGGTAAAAGGATTTGATTACAGTCCTAAAGTTCTCTCTAAAACCACAGAGCACCAATGCCTTTACAATAACAGGATGATCTACCATGTTGAGAGCTTTTATAGAAATCCAGAAAAAGAATAAAGCCATCATCATCATCAATATAATCACTATATTCAAGAAGGTCTAGAACTTGGCGCACATTATGTATTGATCTACCTCTCGTTAAAACCTGATTGGGTATCACTTATTATTTGAGAGAGTTCTTCTTTGAGATGGTTGGAGAATATGCGTTTGTTAGTCGTTTGTACTTGTTATTGAGGAGTGTTATTGGTCTCCAGTTATCTAATATTTTTGGATCTTTATATGGTTTTAGTATAATAACTGACACCTTACCTCATAGTTTGTGGAAGTGATACATTTTCTGTAGTTTCTTTAAGTGTTTCAAAAAAAAAGTGCTTTGATATGATCCCAAAAATGTTGATAAAAATGTGCTGTAAGGCCATCTGGGCCCGGGGAGAGGTCTGGAGTCAGGCAATGCAATGCTCTCTCAAGCTCCTCAAATGTGATTTGTGCCTCACAGTCATTTCTGAAATCCTCATTTATTTGAGGAATGAATTATTTATTCTACCAAAAAAGACTTCTGCTGAATCAGAAGAGAAACTAGAAGAGTATGACTTAATAAAAAATAGTGTGTTCCTTTGGTGGTTATTATTATTATTATTATTATTATTTTTTTTTTTTGGTGGGGGGGGGGGGGGGGTCTGAGCATTTATCAGACCCTCCAGGATTTCGCGATGTTGCGATTTGCAACTTCAACGCAAATTCAACCAATCCCCGCGAATTCAGGGCGGTGTTGCAATTATATCCAATCACCGCAACTTTCCCGCAAATTTGACCAATCGTTGGCGTCGTCTTGAGGTGACGTCGACAAACTACCTTCCGCCTTACTTCCATGTATACGTTCAAGAGAAGCAGCATGTGCGAGTCAGTGTTTATATAGGCTTAAATTCTGTTACTGAAAGTATATGTTTACAGTGAAGGACTGTGTGCACTTTACATTATTTTTTTTACTTAATACAAGAAATTAATGGATGCCAACATTTTTGCCAAAATGGTATTTTATTTTCCATTGTTTAGGCAGCTTCAGCATCATACTGTGAGATTCTGTTCAAATTGTTTTTTTTTCTTTTATGAAGCCTGAGCCATTTATTTTATTAGTTTATAATTATTGTTTAATTTAGTCTTCAGGAGAGACTGCCTGCACACAGTACTAGTATTAATAGTTTTTTTTTTCTTACATGAAAGCTGAGGCATTTATATTATATTTTAAGGTAACTTCATGTTGTGCTGTGAGGTTCTATGCACTTTAACTTTTGAACCAACAGGTGCATTTGGATAAGTAAAGCCTATTTTTCTGCATTTTTGTAGTCCTGGTAATCTTTTTATATTGGTAAAGTTGTTTATAGGACCATTTCTCAGTGTCTTTGTTTTTTATAATCAATAGTTTTTCAGTGATAACTTAATATTTAACATATCACTCAATTTTAATCACAAAAAGAGAAAATCGCAACAATTTCTCGCAACTTTCACTTCCTCCCGCAATGTAATCGCAACAAAAACCTAAAAAACACCGCAACTTTCATCGCAATTTTTTGGAAACACCCCCCCCCCCCCCCCCCCCCCCCCCCCCGCAACATCAGACATTTTAGCCCGCAACAGTCACAAAAAAGGCCCGAGAAATCCTGGGGGGACTGATTTATCATCATTAATGATCAATGTTCTGATATAATTTTTCTCCTGGAGGTTTTTCTCCAATCTGCAAAAATAAGAGTTTCTCTCTCGCTCCTCAATGCATTTAGCTTTAGACTGAATGAAAACCACATTTGCTTTCTTCTTATAAATATCATCCAGTTTGGTTTGTAATGTAAGCAATTCCCTTTTGTTAGCATCACTAATTGAGGGTTTACTGCAGCCAGGGCTTTGAACCAGAATTTTTTTCCTATTGGTTCGTTCCGAACAGAAATGGAATTTTAACATTTCTGGTTTTGGGTTCCACCATTAAATAGACATTCCCAAACCGGTTAGAACAAACAAAATTTCATTCCCGGAATGGTTACTTGCGTTCCCTGTCAGCTGTTTAACAAATGGCTATAAAATTATGTCTCTGTCTCATCCAGCTTAAGCCAAATGTAGGCTAATTCTATTACAACCTTCATTAAATAAGACAAGAAATAATTCAAAACAATTATTACTTCAAATGTTGGCGATTTGGATTCTCAGTATGTCTTCCCATCTACACAAACAGAAAAAGTGCCAAAAATGAAAGATAATTAATTTAGTGTGTTACCAAAGGCTAGTCAGGCCCTATGCATTGATAGGCTAACAGAGGTTAACATCATTTAATGTTCGCGAGCCTCTCATTAATGTGGACAAATTTATCGATATCGTGTTTGAAATTGACGTTTTTGAATAACGATAGACTGCAATATTTACCTCTTATTTAAAATGTGGAGACGTGATAGTAGTCCACCCTCCCGCTCTCTCCATTCAGTCAGCGAACGTCACACAGGAAGTGAACCCCAGCGGGTCATAGAAACTTGTGCAGGAGAAGAATGACTTTTTTATTTGTAGGCTACAGAAACTTTGAGGAACGAAATAAAAACCGGTATTAACCGGTTACCATTATTTTTAATAAGCGTTTCTGTTCCGGAACATAAAAAATAATAAAATTTCTGGTTTCGTTTCTGTTCCATGTGAAATAGAAAAAGTTCCCGGTTTTCGTTTTCGTTCCTCAAACCGGTTCAAAGCCCTGACTGCAGCACAGATATATTTCTCTAATCAAATTGGCCGCTACAAGCTGGGCAGAATGTTTTAGTTGTTTATTAAATGACATAGAGAAGTTTCTTATTCTAAATTTCAGAAATTCCCATTTGGAGATACAAGAAGAAAGGCTGGCATCTTCAGAAACATCAGCAATAATATTTTGAACCCCTTGACAGCAGATCTCAGAATGTAACAAGCTGGCATTGCACTTCCAATAGCCCTTGTTTCATTTGTGGGCATTACTAGGTTTCAGAGTTAAACACTTCAAACAGTGGTCAGATAAAGGAGCAGAAGATATACAACAGTCAACAACAAATTCTTTTATATAGTCAGAAATGAGCCTATAATCAAACACATTACTCAAACAAGAGTAATGGGTGTGGAGATGGATGTAGGGCTTTATTCAGAGTGAAACAATGATTAAATTTGAGATAAATTAAAAATTATATTTATCGACAACAATGCGTAGACAAGCAACTAGCATCTTTGGAACAGTCAAGTTTTATATAGGCTGCACAGTGGTGTAGTGGTTAGCACTGTTGCCTCACAGCAAGAAGGTCCTGGGTTTGACCCAGTGGCTGCCGGGGGCCTTTCTGTGTTGAGTTTGCATGTTCTCACCGTGTCTGTGTGGGTTTCCTCCGGGTGCTCTGTTTTCCCCCACAGTCCAAAGACATGCAGATTAGATTAATTGGTGGCTCTAAATTGACTGTACAGTAGGTGTGAATGTGAGTGTGAATGGTTGCTTGTCTCTATGTGTCAGCCCTGTGATGACCTGGTGACTTGTCCAGGGTGTACCCCGCCTCTAACGCATAGTCAGCTGGGATAGGCTCCAGCTTACCCGTGACCCTGCACAGGATAAGTGGTTACAGATAATGGATGGATAGACATTTCATGTAATATGTGCTTCACCTCACTGTACAATAATCTTATGCTATATTCAATGAATAATAATTCTATGTCAGTGATGGTGATGCATTTGGGGGAAGGGGGAGGAGGGACCGTGTATTTCCTTCTTTCTTATGATAGCGGTGGACACCTCAACTTTCTGGTGATATACTGCCCCTTATTTGTTTGGAGTGTGGAGTATGAATTCATCAGGGGGGCAATTCTTACATGCAGCACCTTTAAAGCTGAAAGACTCCACTTCAATCACAACTTGATGGCTTCATTTCAAATCCATTGTGGTGGTGTACAGAGGAAAAACAACAAAAATCATCACTGTCCAAATACTTATGGCCCTTACTGGATATAAAAAAAGTTAAGTTTTAATTTAAATAAGTATTTAAATATGCATCAGTCAAAAACCTGATGTTATAAAAAGAACAAATTCCTGAACGAGGAGCCTGTCACCTTCTTAAACAGACAAAACACAGTGAAGCTCATGAGGAAAGAAGTGACAATGACTGATATGGCCCTTTTCCACTACCCTTTTTCAGCTCACTTCAGCTCGCTTCAGCTCACTTCAGCCCGACACGGCTCGCGTTTCGACTACCAAAAAACAGCACGACTCAGCTCGCTTCAGCCCTGCTTAGCCCCTAAAACTCGCACTGTTTTGGAGTAGGGCTGAAGCGAGCCAAACCGTGCCGAGTGAGGCTGGGGGCTTGAGCAGACACTCCCCTGTGCACTGATTGGTGAGGAGGAGTGTCCTCACATGCCCACACACGCCCCGCGAGCATGCTGGGATCTGTAAACACCGTAAACCCGGAAGAAGGAGAATTACGAATTACGAGAATTATGAAGCCTTATGCACCTCGCCTCATCTATATGCTCTTGCCAGTATCTGTTGGCGTTGTCGGTGACAACAAGCCACAGCACCAAGACCAGCAACACTAACGACTCCATGTCCTCCATGTTTATTGTTTACTATTCGGGTCGTGAGACTACCGCTTAAAAGATCACTGATGTCACTGTTTGCGCTGCTTAACGACATCACGTAACGTCCACCCACTTTCGCTAACTCCACCCAATGTGTCCACCCACTTCCAGCCAGCACAGTTCAGCGCGGTTGTAGTTGAAATGCAACTCCAATAGCCCCACTCAGCTCGACTCAGCCCAACTCAGCACGGCACGGCTCAGCCCGACTCAGCCGCGTTGGTAGTGGAAAAGCGGCAATAGAGGAATCAGGTAAACTAGTCAGTGTAATCTCCTCAGGATGACTTTTCACTGCAGTCACAACACTGTCACGTGCAGCAACATGAAATGTCAGAGCCGTAACGTGTCACTGACCAATCAGGTAGCTTTTTGTCATGAATTTTAAAGGATATGGGACATGAAACATAAATGCACGCTATATCAGTTTCTTTCCATTAAAAATATTAATTAATTGCATCAACAAATACAAAATCATCTATTAAATTCAGTAAAATCGTTATATTCGTGATGATTATATGGCATTTCTGCTCGACTTCCGATATGCATTTTCTACAACCGGAAGAGCCGCTGTCACGTGATCATACGTCACAAAAACTTTCGGGCACAGCACAAGCCGGTAGATGAATGGAGAAGTGGATGACAAGAAAATTGTTTTTATAGTCTTTAAAGTACATTGGACATCATACATTGGACATCATGGTGTATTGTGCTGCTTATGGTTGCAATAATTCCAATGAGAAATGCCCTGGAGTAAGTTTTTTTGCATTCCCCAAGGACCCGAAGCTGAGGAAAGTGTGGGCTCACTACTGCCATAGAAAAAACTTTGCACCTACTGTTTCCCACAAACTGTGTTCGGACCATTTCACAGAGGATTCTTTCAACTTTAATACTCAGGTACTGAACGAAATTAATTGCCAAGCCAAATTTACCTTCACTCGGAGTTGTACCATTATTTTTAGACAGGGCGGACGAACCAGGGCATTCGCCCGCCTGGCCGTGCCCGACGAGGAGCACTCTCAGCCGGCTTGGGAGGCAGACGGCAGCCCCTCCTGGAAGTGTGGTTTTACCATGGGCCTCATGCGGAAAAATGCCGAGGTGCATTCGCTAAGCGACTGAAAGCCAAGGTAAGGATTAGTATTATAATTTTGGGTGTATCAATTATTGATTATCATAATTCTGACTCGTTTCGCCATTTTGAATGTTTTCATCTCGGACTCTGGAAGCATTGTATCTCAATCAATCTCGAAAAATATCAGCAAAAAAAAAACTAGCTTGCAACGGACTTTAGCTAGATCTATGATGAACTTTCAATGTATGATACAAAAATAATACTTCTTTCAACAGATCATTAGCCTTTGAGCAGAATTGTTTTTAACTTACCAGGAAGTGTTATCGAGCCGACCGCTTTCAGTTTCATGGGGACTGAATGAACCCTCGCTCTCAGAATCATCTGACCCGTCAGACTAAATACAAGATCCATGTTCATGTGAATTTCCAGCTATCGGTTCGAATTGATAAGGTCTAACTTCACATCTCTGTGAAACATCGGGAATATCACTGTCGATGGTGTCCATTTCGGTAACCTGTTTACATTAGATTCCCAAGCGCTGGCTCCTTGGAAAGTTTTTGTTACGTCACAGGTCACGTGACCACCTAGCTCATTAACGAATCCTTGTTTTACGCTGATGTATAAAAAAACTTGAATAATGTGATGATTTTCACATTTTTGACGCCCTGCAGTGATTTAGATGGCATTTCTTATGTCCTTTATACATAATTATGCCCAGAAAAAAATCCATGTCCCATATCCTTTAATGAGAATCCCCTCTGCCATCCTACATTTTACATATTTGTTTTAATTTAATGTTTTCAGCCCAAATGGACCGCGTCATTTCACCTTTGTACCAGCAGATGGAAGGATTTAGTGCAGATTGAAGATTCATTTATTCATTCATTTCTATTTTGAAGAACAGAAAAACGTTGCCACTTTTAGTTCTAAATAAAATATAAGTTTGGTTGTGTTTGGTTTTATTTACACAGACATCAGCAGGTGAACTTAATACATTTTACTGATCAGATTAAATTCTGCAGTAAAACTCAGTGTGAACTGTAAATAATCTTTATTAATATTTTATTTATAATGACAAAGTTCCACAATCAAAATGTGTAAAAACAGACACTAGGAGTAAAATTATTTGTTTCTGCAAAAAACAAAACCTAGGTATTAAAATAAACCGAACAGCACTTTTAAATGGGAAAATGCATTTCTAAAATTAACCAGAAAAAGTAAAATATTTCTGTTTATTCTGATCAATTTCTTATTCTAAATTTCAGAAATTCCCATTTGGAGATACAAGAAGAAAGGCTGATATCTTCAGAAACATCAGCAAAAATATTTTGAACCCCTTGACAGTAGATCTCAGAATGTAACAAGCTGGAATTGAACTTCCAATAGCCCTTGTTTCGTTTGTAGGCATTACTAGGTTTCAGAGTTAAACACTTAAAACAGTGGTCAGATAAAGGAGCAGAAGATATACAACACTCAGCAGCAAATTCTTTCTTACAGTAAGAAATGTGTCTGAACAGATTACTCAAACAAGAGTTATAGGTGGAGATGAATGTAGGGCTGTACTCAGACTGGAACGATGATTAAACTTGAGATAAATTCAAAATTATTTTTACTGACAACAATGCATAGACAAACAACAATGCATAGACAAGCAACTAGCATGTTTGGAACAATCAAGTTCCATGTAGGCTGCACGGTGGTCCTCAGGATGACTTTTCACTGCAGTCAGAACACTGTTAGGTGCAGCATCATGAAACGCCGTAACGTGTCACTGACCAATCAGGTAGTACTTTGTTCTGAATAATGAAACTCCCTCTGCCATCCTACATTTTATATTTTTGTTTAAATTTAGGATTTTTAGTCCAAATGGACCACGTCATTTCACCTTTGTACCAGCAGATGGTAGGATGTAGTGCATATCAATGATTCATTTATTCATTCATTTCTATTTTGAAGAACATTTCTAAATAAAAGTTTGATTGTGTTTGGTTTTATTTACACAGACATCAGCAGCTGAATTTAATCGATTTTATTGATCAGATTAAATTCTGCAGTAAAAGTGTGAACTGTAAATAATCTTTGGTAATATTTGATTTGTAATGACAAAGTGCCACAGTCAAAATGTGCAACAACAGACTGTATGATTAAATATTTGTTTCTGTAAAAATCAAAACCCAGGTATTAGAATAAACTGTACAGCACTTTAAAGGGGAATATGCATTTCTAAAATTAACCAGAAAATGTAAAATATTTCTGTTTATTCTCACGATTTAATGGATTAATAAATCTGTGAGATGAAAATTCATTCAGTCTTTAATAAAGGACAGATGATCAGTGGTGCTGAATTTTTACCTCCATCAATTAAACCAGGGCTGAAGTGTGGATAGAGTTTCTCAGTGAAAGACTGACCAGTAAAAGAGTAGATATGAGATCTGGACTTCACATCATAAAAGGAGACCAGACCCTCATCATAATCCACAAACACCCCCACCATCTCCACCTTCTCTCTCAGTGTGAGGGGGACAGGGGGACCAGCACAAGCCTTATACTGATTCTCATTCCTCAGTACCACAGTCCAGAATCCATTCTGAGGTTCCAGTGTAATATTCCGTTTCCTGTTAATGTTCTCTCTCACAACTCCTAAATCCCAGTTAGTTTTCCCTCTGACCTGCACCTCATAATAAAATCTCCCTGAGGAGAAACTCTGCTTTCCCAGAACATTAACACACAGATCAAACCTCTGTGGTGTATTAGGGAGTTTCTGTCGTTTGTCTCCAAGTGTCACTTGTTTTCCATCAGCAGACAGGATGAGTTTGGGATGAGCTGTATCAGGATCCAGAGTCACATCCACTGAGAGAAACACACAGTGTGTGATATGAATATGCAGGTAAAAAAGATTAAATCATCATCCAGTAGATCAGATTCATGAGGACTGATAAGAGTATTTATAGAAGATTAAATAATTAAACATATTTAAATTATCCCTTGAAAAAAGAAAAAAACTTGTACAGTTTATGGCAGGAGTTTTTCAAAGATGATAAATATAAAAAGTCTTCTTTCTGAACCTTTCATGATTTCTCTGTATTTGTAATTTTTGCTTTTCAGGAAATTATAGACAGTCACAGAACGAGAGAAAAACATTTGAGGAAAAACTTGATCCTGATGGATAAAATAAGTTCAGTGAGTGTCTCTAGTGATATATATCTGGTCAGTTTTAGCTTTTGAAAGAAAAAACGTTACTCTGAAGTCGATGATAAAGACACTGCGTTTTTCAGAAATTCTTTTCTCACTGTGTGAGTATAAAACTCTTTGACTTCTTTATTTACCACAAGAACAACATTTACCTTTGATAGGAATAGAGTTTTATACTCAGGCAGTGAAATAAAGAATAAAGTTAAATTCTGTCCAAATACACACTTTTCCTGAATTACTTTATGAGTGAAATGGAAGATGAAGATCAGTCTTTCTAAAGGAGAAAAGGGTTGAAGGGCTTTAGTGCAGGGCAGTAATAGTGAGCTGTAGTGAGGAGGATAATGAGAGACACTTTAAAACTTCCTTTTAGCTGGAGAGATCTACAGATGAAAATAAGTCTGATGATGCAGTGGTGTAATGATGATCTGTGCATTTTAATATGAGAGGAAACAGAAACCTCACTGTACCTGCATACTGCTGAATCCTCTTCAGTTCTGTGGAAACTAATTACAACAAAACATCACTTTCATTAGATTTCAGATGGTTTAATTGTAGGATTTGAATCAAATAAAGCAAAAAATATTATTACAGACTTGTGCCAAGAAAACATATCATATCAAAGTTTCTCACCTTTTTCCTTTAACTTGCCATCGAGTGTTTTAGTGAGTTTCTCATTCAGAGTGTGCTGAAGCTGAGACAGAGCTGTCCTCACAGTGTCCCCACTCAGATCAGTGTTAATACTGATCTCAGTCCAGTTCTTGGTGTTTGAAGGGCTGCACATGGGGGAGTAAATCTACAGTAGAGCAGGAGAGAGGAGAAATCCCTCAGCATGGTGAGTGTTGTTCTGTGATGTTCCAAGGACGCGTTATCCTAATGGGCTTCATGGGCAGCTGCCCAGGGCCTTGGCCACTAGGGCACCTCAGAGGTAGCGAGATCGGAAAATATGAAACGATATTTTCAGAAGTTTTGATCATATTGATAACATTTTTGATGCATTTCACCACCCGTATGGAAGCCCACCTTGTCCCGTCGCATAAATCACCCGTCATTGTCAATATGATCACTGTCCACCATGTCTTCACACGCTATGCCAGCTTGAGTTCAATGATTTAATTAATGACTTTGCTTTCCAGAAAAGTAGGAAAGTGCCCTTGTAAGTTGACCCATGGCTGTCAAACTGAATGCGCAAAGCTGTGTGCCACTGCTGTTTGGGACATTATGTGTGTGAAAGGATGAAATGTTTCACATAGCTGCATGAGATTTATTTCTGAGAGGCAAGATATTTTTCTTTCTTTGTTATCGCTCTTTGTTTTCACAAGTTAAAAGTCGCCTGGATTCCAAAATGAAAACGAACGGTTATATACCAAATGAATGTTCTTGTTCTGAATACTAAAGAAACTGTTGTAGGCCTAGGTTATGTTCTTGACATGTTCATTGACTCACTCATTCAAAGGCTTCTTGAGGATAAACTTTAGTTAACCAGACTTGTTAACCGTGATGTCTGATGGATTTTTTTCACTATGCAATTGCCTATTTCACCATTGCTTTTTCTCGATTAAATAGGTTTTGATGGATATAAAGTTTTATCGTTCAATAGTATTTCTAATTGTGCCACTGTCATTATTTAAGTTTCTGTGTCTAGTTAGACAGGCACGTCTGAGGGGGTGAATTTGCTGAGCGCAGTTGACAACAGGCGGGGGTGGGGCCTTGGGGGGGTGTCTGCCCAAGGCCTCAGCAAGGGTTAACGCGGCCCTGTGATGTTCTGCATTGCCAGTGAGCAGAGAGAGGAACACTGACCTGTAGGAGGTGGAGATGCTCCTTAGTGTGTGAGAGCTGCTTCAGCTCAGTGTCTCTCGTCTTTAGCACAGTGATTTCCTGCTCAAGCTCTTTAATGAGTCCTTCAGCCTGCCTCTCTGCTGCTTTCTGCTTCTCCTCCATCACCTCGAGCAGCTCAGCCTGACTTCTCTCAATGGAGCGAATCAGAGCAGTGAAGACTTCAACACTGTCTGCTTTCTCTTTTTTTGTGGTTCTCTAAAGGAGCAACACATTTTCACTTTCTTTACATCACACTGATTAATGAACTAATATTTATTGCAGATTGTTAAATTCTACAGATTAAAGCAAACAATACATAAACTATTTTCCACACACTTTGCTGAGCTCGACTGAGTGTTTGATCTCTTGGATCTTCTTCAGTCGGTCCTGAATCTTCTGCTGCACATCTGTCTGTTTGAGGACAGAGCAGAAGACAAATAATTAATATTTTTAATACTTTTGTACCTTTTTCCTGGAATTTGATCTCAGAAATTTCCAGTCTGACCTACCACTGGATAAATTAATTTGTATTTTCTATAATAATGTCTAAAGTTGATGTTAATCAGTGTTTCTCACCTTCCTCTCTCCGCTCTCCTCCTCTATAGGAATAGTGTTGTGATTCTTGTGGTCTCCTTCAGTGCAGAACAGACACACATACATCTGATCATCTCTACAGAACAGCTCCAGGGGTCTGTCATGTTTCTGGCATATGTAGTCCTCCAGGTTCTCCACAGGGTTTATTAATTTGTGTTTCTTAAGGCTTGGAACAAGATTATGAGGCTCTAAATGAGTTTTACAGAAAGTTGCACGGCAATCCAGACAGGATTTCAGGGCCTTCAGCTTCTCTCCAGTGCAGACATGACACAGATCCTCAGGTTTGTCAGGACCACGCTTCTTCTTGAAGTGATCTGCAACCTCTCTCAGTGTTGTATTAATCTTCAGTTCAGGTTTCTTGATGAATTTCTCTTCACAGAATGGACAATGACAGTCTTGACTCTTCTCCCAGCACTGTGTAAGGCAGCTCTTACAGAAGTTGTGTCCACATGGAGTGCTGAGTGGATCAGTGAACACATTCAGACAGATCGAACACAGCAACTGCTCTTCAGACAGGAGACTGCTGGAGTCACCAGAAACTAGGGTTGATAGAAAATAATGTTACGCATTGTTTATAAATCATGTAGAAATACTGGAATTTGTTTCAACCTTGTCTCTATACGGTCCACTGCATCTGTGGTGAAGGTGTGAAAATCACGCACCGGAATTTCTCCATAATTTTTCTGGACTGATCCCAAAAAGTCTTTTTATTCTAAATTCACTTAGAATTGAAGTCTAATGACACTTGTTAAGGTGTCATGGGTTAAAATCATTTTTGGAAAATATGTTCATGAATTTTTCAGTGAAGGTTTTGCAAGTGGAGAGCTTACATAAGAGACAAAACACAGAAACTCTTGCATTAATAAGAATCAGTGACTAAGTCGTCATCACCCCAGAGCTGATTATTATTCCATAAAGCTGTACTGTACATGCTTGAGCACTTTATTCCTCTTATAGAGTATCACTGCAACACTCCAACAATAAAACACTTTTCTTTCACAAAGTCACACTTTTTTCAACTCAGCTGAACTTTGCCATTCTTCCATATATGAAGTATACAGAAGAACAAAATGTCATTTTCTTATGAACTGAGGTGCACAGACAGTGCAAATAACAAATATGAAACTAAAACAGTAAACATTAAATATTGCAAGAGCTGTGCAAACATCACATAACCAACATAACACCTAACAGAAGATGACATAAGACAGCATAAAACAACATAACATACACAACGTGACATAACTCAGCCTAGCATACATGTCATAACACAACATAACGCATCCTAATGTAACATGACACAACATGACACATGATAACATAAAATGACTTGCAAAATCAGTGCCCCCAAAAGACAGTGTGATGTACCATAAACAGCCGCAGAACTAAGATTTAAAGAATGGGATTAACAGACTTCCTCTGGCGGGAAACTTCAGAAAGGCAGTGAGGCAAGGAAATGACTCTCCAAACATTTTACCGAATTGGATGGCTTTATTGGTGAATTATGCCTCCATAAAGAACTTTACAGCCGAGGAAGGCGAGGACATTCAAAAGTCACTCGACTTTCTGGCAGAGGAAGTTTCTGTTATTAAACAACAACAGAAAACCATCATGGACCTGGTGACAGAAGTGAAGTCGCTCAGGCTGCAGAATGCCAAGAAGGACCGGCGTCTCGCCTACCTGGAAAGCAGAGTTGCTGAACTGGAACAGTACACCAGGATGAATGATGTCATCATCACTGGGATTCAGATTAAACCCCAGTCATATGCAAAAACGGTGACAAGGAAGGGAGAATCTGATGAACTGGGCAGCAACTCTGTGGAGCAACAAGTGTCTGCATTTCCACACTCAAAGGAAATTGATATTGATTGCAGCAACATCGAGGCCTGCCACATTCTACCCAGGAGAGACAAGGAAAACACTGCCATCATCATGAGGTTCATCAATCGGAAACATAAAGCTGAATTGCTGAAACAAGGAAGGAAACCAAAAGGTACAAATGTCTACATCAACGAGCACCTGACAAAACGCAATGCTGACATTGCCAGAAAAGCATGACATCTGAAGAAAGAAAATAAAATTCAATCTACATGGATCACCAACTGCAAAAAGTATTCATTAAGCTGAACGGTACACCAGAGGAGGTGAGAGTTCTGGTCATACGAAATATCGAGGACTTGGACAACTACCAGTGATGGCTATCGGGACTGTATGGTAATCAATACCGACGTGACACTACACCAAACTCAACCATGACACACACCGAAATAACTCTTTCATCCATTACTCAGAACCAGGGGCGATTTCTCAGAGACAACAAGGGAAGCCGAGCTTCCCCTAAAATTCTCTCCCCAAACTACGGCATCTACGACGTTGAATTCTCATTAAAACAATAACTTGCATAACATAACATATGCCCAAGATTGTATTTACGTTCATAACTATCCTGTAACTTATTTGAGTGATGTCTGACGAACTTGCAGTTCGCTATGAGAATCACCTTTGCTGCCAGGCTGTAACCAGCGTTGCCAGATACTGCTGACGTTTTCCAGCCAAAGTATGTTCAAAACCTGCCAAAATCCACTTAAAACCGCCCAATCTGGCAACACTGGCTGTAACCTTTCTTATTTCAATGGGCTCTATGGCTGGCAGCCGGGTATCCGTTGCAGTCTATGAGAGGGCTCTGAACAGCCAATTTCGGCTAGTTGTTATTGGCTAAAATCAATAAAATCGTCACTTCCAGGGAAGCCGGGCTTCTCTGGGACTAAACGAGACAGTGGGAGGGACAAGAAGCCGGGCTGATGAAGGATTATTGGAGATAGTGTTTGAAAGACATGAGGAGGGCGGGCTCTGTACTTCGGCGTCGGCGAGGAACACGGACGCATGATCAGTCCCTAGCGGATGTCGAGAAAGTGTAGTCGTGTGCCAAAGTGCTGTCCGAATTTCTTTTCATATAAACGTTTCTTCTCATTGATGTCTCTGTACATTACTCTGTAAATAAATGTAAATATTACTCGTTGTGCTCCGTTAACTTTCATCCATTCTATCAGTTTGATCATTCGTGAATTCACTCGTTTATTTCATTTGTAGTTCAATCTGGTTGTAGGCTAGCTTGAGCCTTATTGGGATCTGCAGTGCTAGCTGCTAACAGAAATTGGTGAAGTCTCTGGAAAGCACAACCAGCTAGTATGACAGGGTCACAGACCATTTTCTGGAAAAGTAGCGGAGGGCAGAATTTGTGTATAAATAGTCTCATCTCATTATCTCTAGCCGCTTTATCCTTCTACAGGGTCGCAGGCAAGCTGGAGCCTATCCCAGCTGACTACGGGCGAAAGGCGGGGTACACCCTGGACAAGTCGCCAGGTCATCACAGGGCTGACACATAGACACAGACAACCATTCACACTCACATTCACACCTACGGTCAATTTAGAGTCACCAGTTAACCTAACCTGCATGTCTTTGGACTGTGGGGGAAACCGGAGCACCCGGAGGAAACCCACGCGGACACGGGGAGAACATGCAAACTCCGCACAGAAAGGCCCTCGCCGGCCCCAGGGCTCGAACCCAGGACCTTCTTGCTGTGAGGCGACAGCGCTAACCACTACACCACCGTGCCGCCCTGTATAAATAGTGTGCATCATATAATGTTCATGAATCTGAAGTGTGTATATTGTTCAGTAATGTTAAGAGAATGGTGGGCTCTGTGTTATAGGTTATACCTGGGTATAATATTCAAGGTTCTGTGTGTTGCATAGCCTACCTGGTTATGGATTTCCAGACTGTGTTGCAGAAGATGTTCAAGGATGTGTTGCACAGCTGGGTGTTGTGTTAAAGACTCTGTGTTGCATATCAGGGTATGATGTTCAAGGCTCTTCGTTGAATAGCCAGTGATTTTTGGATGTTTGATATTTTTGATTAAGGATATGAGGCACTAGCCTGGCAAGCCAGACTATACCATGAAATGTACAAGCAAAAATACTTTCTGCCACTAGGTAGGGTTGTCTAGTTCACTATGCTAATAGGGCACAACTCTCTATGCTTTGATATCCGGCCTACAGGTTTTACAATGAATGTGTAAAATGGGCTTCCCCTGTTTTAAAAACCAGCAGCCGCCACTGCTCGGAACACCACTCGGCTAACGCAAATGCTTGTTGATTATGAAGACCTGGAACTGAAACCACATGAATTCACTGACCATAAACTACTGGATATAGAAAATGACATTGACCCAGACATTAACTTTTTCTCAACCATTAATGACAATTGCCACTATTACACAGAGGACAGTACAATCAGTCCACTAAGGCTGTGGGAAAATTATCAGTAATACGCTTCAATGGGGTGGCACAGTGGTGTAGTGGTTAGCGCTGTCGCCTCACAGCAAGAAGGTCTGGGTTCAAGCCCCGTGTCCGCATGGGTTTCCTCTGGGTGCTCTGGTTTTCCCCACAGTCCAAAGACATGCAGGTTAGGTTAACTGGCAACTCTAAATTGACTGTGAGTGTGAATGGTTGCCTGTATCTATGTGTCAGCCCTGTGATGACCTGGCGACTTGTCCAGGGTGTACCCTGCCTTTCGCCTGTAGTCAGCTGGGATAGGCTCCAGCTTGCCTGCGACCCTGTAGAAGGACAATTGAAATTAATATTGAAAAAAGTAGAAATGTATTAATTAGCTGTATATATAGAGCGCCAGAAACTAGTATAGAGGCGTTTAAGGACTGGGTAGAAAAGACATGTACAGTCGATAATAAGAGTTATCTTCATTTGTGGGGATACAAATATTGATCTGCTGAACCCTAATAAGCACAGTATGATGGAGGAATTTATTAATACCATGTACAGTATGAGTCTTCACCCAAAATTTACCAGACCCACTAGAATTACTGACCATAGTGCTACTTTAATAGATGATATATTTACCAGTGACATAGATAATAACATTATAAGTGGAATATTAATCAATGATATCAGTGATCATCTACCAGTTTTTACAATTTATGACTGTAATTGCAAGAGAAATGTGACAGACCATAAACTTAAGTATAGAAGAGTTAGGACAGAGGAAGCCATGTTTGCATTAAATAATGATTTATTACTGCAAGACTGGGAATCAGTTTATACAGAGAATAGCACTGACAGAGCATATGATAACTTTTTAAATATACCGTAAAATACCAAATAATAGCCGAGTTCCAATTAACCGCCGAGTTCCCTTTAACGGCCGGGTGTACGCGTGTGTTGTGACAAATAAAGGCCGGTTCCGAATACTCGCCGGGGTCTAAAAAAAAAAAAAAAAGCGTCCGAACGTTCTATCTAGAATCTTGAGGCCCAGCACTTTTCTGGTTTTCTGGTGTTTAAACGATTTTGCATTGCATAGTTTTCTACCGAAACAATATGAATGAATGAATGAATGAATGAATGAATGAAATTATTTCTATAATCCTGTTTACAACATTTTGTTACGTGATAATAAACATGCCATTTCAATGTTATAATCTTGGTCTACCGTAATATTTCTTGAGGAATGCAACTCCGTAACTTTTGACAGATGTCTTAGCCACCCCTTTGGGTATACCCAACGAAAGCCAGCGTGTGTGGTGACATTGAGGACTGCGGGTTTCCAAGGTTGGACTGCTGCTTCTGTTAAACGACCTAAATTGCCGAATGCATGCGTCAAAGCACACACTGAGTTTTATTAAAGACCTTATACCATTTCACTTGCCCTTACCCATTCGGATCTGGAAGACGCTTTACAAAAAAGGTGAGAGCGTTCTAACATGCATTTCAGTCTGCTCGCGGCCAATCTAATCCAAGGGGCCTTTTCAACAAGTAATCTGTCGTGCAAGTTGGGCAGAAGCACGCGTCAGGCAGGCAACATGTAGGCCTACAAGTCAGTAACCTATTCAACTAACTTTCATCCGAACTTTAAGTTTTCTACGGGGTCGAGCCACCGTACCAACTCACTCGGGGAATAGGCTCATATCGGCCAAATAGGGAGACGTCTTGGAGAGAAACGTGATGCAAGATGACAGTATGTAGCCACTGCAGGTCACTTATTTTTCAGCATAAGAAAAAACCCTTTGGTTTGACACTTCGCACCCTAATTATGTTGCTTCAACGTCGCGCCCTCCATGCAATTTCAGATTGACAGACATCGCGAAGCGCAAAGGGTGGAGGCTGCATGGGTGAGGGTGATAGCAAGTGACCATAACTTTGCAGAGTAATTAAATCACAGTGCTGCGCACAGACAATGGTGTGGTTTCTTGATTATTTTGTAAAGCATGCGCTTAACTAGTCATTAACAGGAAAAGGTGTGTGATTTATCCTTTATCCACCCCGACTGTGCCATGCGAAGATGCATTCTGCGTCTTCAAAATTCCCCGAAGTCGGCACCGTGCTATCTGTAATCTAACTCTAAACAAACTGTAAGTTATACTGGTTAAAAGTAGGCCTATCTGAGAATGATTTTTTCCCCGTTTTGAGGTAGATTTTGGGGAAGGTATTTGTGAAGAAGGAATTAATCGCCTGTTCCAAATAGCCGCCTAGTCTCTAATACGCGCCGGGTGTCTTACGTGATTGAGACAAATAATCGCCCGGGCTATTATTTGGTATTTTACGGTATTCAAATTATTATATGATAAGAATTGCCCACTGAAGCAGTATAGTCCAAAACAAAACTATAATGACCAACCTTGGATTACTAAGGGATTACAAAATGCCTGTAAGAAGAAAAACACTCTATATAGAGAATTTATTAAATTAAGAACCAAAGAGGCAGAAAATAAGTATAAAAAATATAAAAACAAGTTAATGAGTATCATAAGGTGATGTAGGAAGGATTATGGCAAATTAATAGATAATAGCAAAAATAATCTGAAAGGAATATGGAATATATTAAATAGTATTATAAAAGATGGCTCTGGACAAATACATTACCCTAAATACTTTAATGACAAAGATATCGAAAATTATAACATGGATGTAGTTGCTAATAGTTTTACAATTTTTTTTGTTAATGTTGGACCAAGATTAGCTCAAAATATCTCTGATCCAGTATCAAATGATGATTGTCTCATCTCAACTCATTATCTCTAGCCACTTTATCCTTCTACAGGGTTGCAGGCAAGCTGGAGCCTATCCCAGCTGACTACAGGCGAAAGACAGGGTACACCCTGGACAAGTCGCCAGGTCATCACAGGGCTGACACATAGACACAGACAACCATTCACACTCACACCTATGGTCAATTTAGAGTCACCAGTTAACCTAACCTGTGGGGGAAACCGGAGCACCCAGAGGAAACCCACGCGGACACAGGGAGAACATGCAAACTCCACACAGAAAGGCCCTCGTCGGCCACGGGGCTTGAACCCGGACCTTCTTGCTGTGAGGCGACAGCGCTAACCACTACACCACCATGCCACCCAAATGATTGATTGTATTGATATTATAATGAGGAATTCTTGTTCTATGTTTCTTACACCAGTAGATGAGAGGGAAATTATTGATATAGTTAATAAATTTAGTAATAAAATGTTCACAGATGGCGGTACGGTGGTGTAGTGGTTAGCGCTGTCGCCTCACAGCAAGAAGGTCCGGGTTCGAGCCCCGTGGCCGACGAGGGCCTTTCTGTGTGGAGTTTGCATGTTCTTCCCGTGTCCGCGTGGGTTTCCTCCGGGTGCTCCGGTTTCCCCCACAGTCCAAAGACATGCAGGTTAGGTTAATTGGTGACTCTAAATTGACCGTGAGTGTGAATGGTTGTCTGTGTCTATGTGTCAGCCCTGTGATGACCTGGCGACTTGCCCAGGGTGTACCCCTCCTTTCGCCCGTAGTCAGCTGGGATAGGCTCCAGCTTGCCTGAGAGCCTGTAGAAGGATAAAGCGGCTAGAGATAATGAGATGAGATGTTCACAGATTGTAATTATATTGATATGAAACTACTGAAAACTATTATTGGGGGATTTCTAAACCATTAACATACAGTACATCTGTAACTTGTCATTTCAAACTGGTACATTTCCAAGTAATATGAAAATAACAAAAGTAATTCCATTGAATAAATCTGGGGACAAACACAACTTCACAAATTACAGACCTGTTTCTTTACTTCCTCAATTCTCCAAAATTCTTGAAAAACTATTCAATAACAGATTAGATAAATTGATTGAAAAATACAAACTACTCAGTGATGGTCAGTATGGATTTAGAGCAAATAGCTCAACAGAGCTGGCACTAATGGAATCAATTGAAGAAATCAGTAACTCTATAGATGATAAAAAATATGTCGCTGGGATATTTATTGATCTCCAAAAAGCTTTTGATACTATTGCTCATGATATATTAATTCATAAGATGGAACAATATGGGATCAGGGGAATTGTATTAAATTGGATAAGAAGTTATTTGAGCAACAGGACACAATTTGGGAAGTTGGGTGATTCTATCATCTCGTTTGAACATTGCTTGTGGTGTCCCCCAGGGGTCAGTATTGGGTCCTAAACTGTTCATCTCGTTCTCATCTGATTATCTCTAGCCGCTTTATCCTGTTCTACAGGGTCATAGGCAAGCTGGAGCCTATCCCAGCTGACGACGGGCAAAAGGCGGGGTTCACCCTGGACAAGTCGCCAGGTCATCACAGGGCCGACACATAGACACAGACAACCATTCACACCTACGGTCAATTTAGAGTCACCAGTTAACCTAACCTGCATGTCTTTGGACTGTGGGGGAAACCGGAGCACCCGGAGGAAACCCATGCAGACATGAGGAGAACATGCAAACTCCGCACAGAAAGGTCCTTGTCGGCCACGGGGCTCGAACCCAGACCTTCTTGCTGTGAGGCGACCGCGCTAACCACTACACCACCGTGCCACCCATATGTGCAATGTATCTAAGATATTTAAGATGGTATTATTTGCAGATGACACGAATATGTTTTGTTCTGGAACAAATTTACGAGAGTTAGAAAACAATCTCTTCAGAATTGTGCAGGTTAAAAAGTTGGTTTGATCGAAATAAATTATCATTAAATCTGTCTCAAACAAAAATCATGTTATTTAATAATTATAAAATAAATAAGGCGGGCGGCACGGTGGTGTAGTGGTTAGCGCTGTCGCCTCACAGCAAGAAGGTCCGGGTTCGAGCCCCGTGGCCGGCGAGGGCCTTTCTGTGCGGAGTTTGCATGTTCTCCCCGTGTCCGCGTGGGTTTCCTCCGGGTGCTCCGGTTTCCCCCACAGTCCAAAGACATGCAGGTTAGGTTAACTGGTGACTCTAAATTGACCGTAGGTGTGAATGTGAGTGTGAATGGTTGTCTGTGTCTATGTGTCAGCCCTGTGATGACCTGGCGACTTGTCCAGGGTGTACCCCGCCTTTCGCCCGTAGTCAGCTGGGATGGGCTCCAGCTTGCCTGCGACCCTGTAGAACAGGATAAAGCGGCTAGAGATAATGAGATGAGATGAGATAAATAAGGCAATAAATGTACAGGTAGATGGTGTTGACATTGAAAGAGTTTCTAATAATAAATTTATTGGGGTAATAATAGATGATAAAATTACTTGGAAATCACAAATAAAATACATACTAATTAAACTATCAAGAAGCATTTCTGTTTTGAGTAAAGCTAAGCACATCCTCGACTATAATTCACTCCGCATTCTTTACTGTTCTCTGGTTTTACCATACTTAAATTACTGCTCAGAGGTGTGGGGAAATACGTATAAATCTTAACTTCATGCAATAACTATACTTCAAAAATGAGCTATAATTATAATTCATAGTGCTGGTTACCAAGATCATACTAATTCACTATTCTTAAATTTAAAACACAGAAAGGCCCTCGCCGGCCATGGGGCTTGAACCCGGACCTTCCTGCTGTGAGGCGACAGCGCTAACCACTACACCACCGTGCCGCCCCGTATGTATATGTGTATATATGTATTGTATGTGTGTATATATGTATAACATACTAAGTATCTGTATATATGATTGATTTGGTCGAGGTCTTTAACTGGCGGACCGCGGTCCACGTCCGGACCTAAACGTCATCCCTTACGGACCCGGACTTATGTTTAACAAATTATGAAATTATTTTTAATTTTGACGGGCGAATCAATTTTAAGTCGCTACGTTACTCCTTTCCTGTCTGACACAGTTATGCTTTGAAACAGTACTGTACTGAGCAAGGATTGGAACATACAAACCAATCGCATGCGAGTTGTACTACCCACGTGATTCTAGATAGCCAATCAAATCTCTAGCCTAAATTCAGCGCGAGCTGTAACTACAGACCGAGACTGTGCAGACAGACACAGACAGGGAAGAGAGAAGGAGAAAGGAGAACAAGCAATTGAAACGAATGACCAACAAAGGCAGACAATTAACGATACAGGGAGAAAATACGTGAGTGGAAGTCACAAAAGGTAGAAAATCCATGGCGCTTTCAAAAAAGAGAAAAGTAGACACCGAAAACAGAACTTTCAAGGCGGAATGGACCGACGCATACATGTTCATTCTTCCGACCGCTAGCACGAAACCAGTGTGTCTCATAATATGTTCCGAAACCGTGGCACTTATTAAAAGCGCCAATGTCAAACGCCACTACGAGACAAAGCACAAAGCATTTGATCAATCATACCCTCCCAAGTCTGAACTCCGGTCCCAGAAAATTCGCAGTCTCATTGCCCAATATGATCAATCCATGTTCAGCTCCACATACAGCTGTGAGACAGCCTTCTCTACAATGAACATAATAAAAACAAAATATCGTTCCAAGCTGACCAATGAGCATCTGCACATGTGCATGAGAATGGCCCTGACACCATTCAGGCCCAGATTTAAAATGTTGGTAGGGCAAACTAAAGCTCAATTTTCACACTGAAAAGAAAGTGGGGAAGTGGAATATAAAGGGGAAAGATAATCTGCAAGAGAAATAGTTAAGGTGTTTTGAGATTATTTTGCTGAAGAGATTATTGAGATTGTTAAATCAAAATGAAGCTCAAGCTGCTGCCATTTTTTCTGAAGCACTTTTTGTTTTATGATGCATAATTTAGTCATTTTTATTTATTTTCTTGTATTTATTTTTAACTGCAGCCATACAATGTAAGCCTGTGTTTCAGTGTTAATAAAAGAAATTGAAATTATTTAAACTTGTATTTTTGTTGATTTTTGTCTGTTCATTCATTCAGATAATTCAAATGATAAAACTATGCTACTTCTGTATCACAATCACACTGCAAATTAAACATTATGATGTCCCGGACCTCTGCTTGAGGAGATTTGCTTCAACTGGACCTCCTCAAATTTTAGTTAAATACCCCTGGTCTATATTATACCATGTTGGTATGTCTTGGTATGTTTCCTTTTTTGTTTGTTGCTTTTGTTTTCTTTTATATATATTTTTATTATGGTGGAAAGTGACGTTTGAATAGCGGTGGTATAGAGGGTTAGGATTTGATAAGTTATTTACTTCTTCCTAATCCTTTCCGAACATTATTATGTTATTGCCTTGTGGCTACGCTATCCCGTTTGTTCATGACTATGTTTTGATTATTGCATTTTTCATTAAAAAAAGTTTTCTTTACTGTTCGGAATCAAGCAATCAATCAAACTATGGAGGCAGGTGTGAGGAGGTAGAGAATAAAGTGTCAGTGCACAGTTTAAAGTGACTGTGTGCAGTTTGTATATTGTGTCTATTGTTCCTTTTAGAGTGAAAAAGGACTCCATCTGTAGTTACTTTAAATGTGGAACATATGCAAAAAAAATCACTGATCTCCATATAAAACATCTGGAGAGCTTATCGCCCAATCCCTGCTGTAGAGATGAGTGAAGCCATCTCACCGTCCATAGACGGTTTTAAACGGGGGCCAGGGGGGGCCAGTGCCCCTGTAAAATTGCTCCTGGCCCCTGTTGTGGCCCCTGTGCTGAACAGGTAACAAGATTTATTAATTTTGACGTGCGCTGGCTCGAAGATCGGAACTGACATGACGGAGTGTTCTACACGGACTCCTTAAAGCGCTACACGCACACTGTTACCTGCAGCAGAAAGACCCACAGCAGCGCGAATTGTAAACTTCGGACGTGAGATATAACAGATATAACATTCCTCTCCGTTTACTTTTTAGTATAGACCTACTGTAGGCTATCATCATGAAAAGGAGCAAGAAGGACATTATGTCCTTTTTTGCCCCTGTTGGCAAAAAGCAACATAGTGAGAGTAAGGAAGATGAAGATTATGAAAGAGGAGAGAGAGCCAGAGGTGGAGAGAGAGCCAGAGGTGGAGAGAGAGCCAGAGGTGGTGGTTGGAGAGGTGGAAAGTGAGGCATCTGAAAGGCAATCTGAGAGTGAGGATGAAGACATTCAGGATCAGATTGAGGGACAGAATGAGGGACAACCCAACAAGTCATTGGGACAACCAGATTCACCATGCATATCAAGTACAGCACCATCAGGTTTGTGATGTTGAACAAATGTATGTGTGTGAGCAGTGTCGACCTACAATTCATATAGCCTACCCTGAAAGTGTGAAGTCTGAATAATAATTAATAAATATAAAATACAAATAATAGATATAATAATAAATTAATAAATGATTAATGATAAATAAATGTTGTTCTCAGTCGCACTCTCATATTTACTGTATTCATCTTTCTCCAGATATCAGCAAGTGCTTGGACGACACTCCAGTGCAGCCACGTCTGAAGAAAAGGTTCATTGTATGCAAAAATAGAAATCTTATTTTACAAAAAAGAGAAACATGGTTTTAAGATTTACTGAGCACAATTTATTTTATGTTTAGGCTATTGAGACAGAATGTTTATCTCATTGTATTTATGCTCAATGCATTTTGTTTTGGTTTTAAATAAACTAAACTAAACATTTTGAATGCTTAAATATTGTCATGTTTTGCCCATATGTGCCCCCCTGAAAAAACACTGGCCCCACCTTGGCCCCCCTAGTAATTTTGGTCTAGAACCGCCACTGGTCACCGTCACATTACCACACACACCATGTGTATTTGCTTTATGTGTTAAAGCGTCGTATCCAATCAAATTTACCCCAGGAAAAGTACTTCCTGACTTTTTCCACTTTCATCACCTCCTCTTATTTTCTCAACTTTACTCCTATTCCTTATATATCTTTATTGTGCTCCCATTTATTGTTGCTTTTTTCCCTTTTCCAGTTCAGTCTCTGATCATTTTTTGAACAGCTCTTTTACTCTTATTATTTTTATGGAGATTATTTCAGTTTTTCTCTGATACAGTGTATCTTTCTCTTTCGACAGTTGTTGAAACAGGATTATATTCTCATGTTATTTGCCATTTTCACTTCATTCTCACAGTCATGTCTTAACAGTATTTATTGTTCATAATTCACATCACACATGAATTCAATCCTGATAGAGTTCACTAACAGATTATTCCTCGGTGCTCACTTTAATATCTCACATCCCATTTTCTTTAACACAACAACAGCAACAACGCCTCAAGCCTGTTACAGACATCCTACAATAAATATGGATAAAAGAAAATAAGCTAGTTCATTAATTGGTTTCATCTCTCTCACTTCCTCTCTTCACATGTCATCTTTCCCTTTTCTCCTTATTAGCGAGCTTTCTGTCCTCATCTATTTTGCTGCTAACACATGCGTTTAGCCCCTGCCACGCTGGTCTGTCAACCACTACATCACTTCATGAATCTAATTCTGTCATGCCCCGCCTCGAACTTCCACTATGGAGATTACTTATCTCCCAAGTCAGCGCTAATCCGGATCTGGGACAGGAATTCCATCTAGCCTGCATTTCACTTCCTGGTTCTCTCTGCTGTGTATAAATAAGCCGTTCAGACCCTGACTTTGCCAGAACGTCTTATTTCACTATTCTAGCCATTTCTGTACCTTTATTGCGTTTCATGGTTTTTGCTCAAGCTATTTTTCTAGTTCATGGTTTTTGCACTAAAAGTTTTTTTCTAGTTCATGGTTTTCTTGCTCTAGCGTTTTTGTCCTTGTCTGTCTCGTGTTTTTGTCAAGTTTTTTTGTCTCTTTTTACCTGGACTATTTTTGCCATTTGTTTTTGTCCCGTTTTTGCCACGCCCTTTTCCCTGGATTAAAGCACCTTATTTATTGGATTACCATCTGTGTTCTGCTTGTGGATCCTTATCTCACCACACCTCCACCACCCCTAACAGTACATTCTGGCCAACATGGATCCAGTGGAACTCACCCATCTGAGAACGGCCATCCAGCAGCAAGGGACTCTCCTTGGGACCCATCAACAAGACCTCCAGCAGATCACCCAGAACCTTGCCACCCTGTCCAACTCACTCAATCTCCTCACCATGCAGATGCAGTGCTATCAAGCCGTGCCTACCCCTGCCCAGCCGTCTCCGACTTCAGCTCCTCTCTGCGAACCCAGACTTCCAGCACCTCAGCCCTACAATGGAGAACCAGGTACTTGCAGATCGTTCCTATCTCAATGCTCTTTGATGCTAGAGCTGCAACCTCTGGCCTTCCCCACAGAACGCTTCCAGGTAGCATATACAATCATGCTCCTCACTGGCAAGGCCAGATAGTGGGGAACAGCTGTCTGGGATGCCGATGCACCCTTTTGTTCCTGTTTCAAGGATTTCTCCGAGGAGATGAGGCAAACTTTTGACTGCTCTCTGTCAGGTCGGGAGGCAGCTAGAGAGCTCATGGAGCTGTGGCAGGGGTCCTGGTCTACCTCGGACTAGTCCGGAATGCCATCAAGTTCCGGACATTGGCAGCATTGTGTGGTTGGAATGAGAGCGCCCAGGTCAATGCATTCCTGCATGGCTTGTCCAACACCATTAAGAATGAACTGGTATTGTGGGAACTGCCATCAGACCTTTCCAGTCTTATGGACCTTGCCAACCATATCAACGCCCAGTTCTAGCAATGGAGGAGAGAGAAGCCTGTATGCGAAAGGGAACGAGACCACCAGTGAATCGAGGGGCCCTGGTGGGCAACACTTGGAACCAGGCCCCCACTGATTGATTGTTACTCTCTGTCATCGTCATCCATGACAACCAGCATCACCATCTCCAGGCCCTCATTGACTCAGGGGCGGACAGGAACCTGATCTGCGCCGCCACTGCCAAGCGTCTGGGAATTCCACTACTCGCCCTCGACGCCCCTCTCACAGTCCTGACACTCAATGGCACTGGCTTGACCATCATCACCCATCTTACTCCCATGCTCAACCTGAGGATTTCTGGCAACCACTCTGAAACCATCCAACTCCACGTCATGAACAACCCCCACATACCCATCATCCTAGGATTACCCTGTTTAATGCAGCACAACCCCCACCTAAACTGGGCTGATAATACCATCCTAGGCTGGAGCCATTCCTGCCTAGCTTCCTGCCTGAACTCCACTCTGTCTCCCGCCAAACCACCGCAGCCTTCAGCCAGCGAGTTTCCCAACCTCTCTCACGTGCCTCTGGAATATCTGGATCTCAAACTTGTTTTCAGCAAGACCCAAGCAGTGTCCCTCCCTCCTCACAGACCGTGTATGACTGTGGAATCAACTTCCTGCCTGGGACGGCGCCACCCAAAGGGCGACTCTACTCTCTTTCTCCCATTGAAAGACAAGCCATGGAGAAGTACATCTCTGAGTCTCTGACAGCTGGGATCATCTGCCCTTCCTCCTCCAGCAGGGGCGGGATTTTTCTTTGTGGAAAAGAAGGACAAGTTGCTCCACCCCTGCATTGACTATCAAGGTCTCAACGCCATCATGATCAAGGACTGCTACTCCCTACCACTCATGACTATGGCCTTTGAACTACTCCAGGGAGCCAAGATATTCAAAAAGTTGGACTTATGCAATGGCTACCATCTCGTCAGGATCAGGGAGGGGGACGAGTGGAAGACGGCCTTTAACACCACCACTGGCCACTACGAGTACCTCGTGGTCCCTTTCGGCCTGACCAACATGCCCGCAGTCTTCCAGGCACTCGTCAACGATGTCCTGAGTGTCTTTCTTAACATCTTCGTTTTTGTGTACCTGGATGACATCCTGATCTTCTCTCACTCCCTGGAGGAACATCAGGGCCATGTCCAGCAGGTCCTCCAGCGCCTGCTAGAAAACAAGCTGTTTATCAAGGCGGAAAAAAGCAAATTCCACCAGAGCTCTGTCTCGTTTCTGGGGTTCATCATCTCCCCGGCTAGGATCCAGATGGACCCTCTCAAGCTTGAGGCAGTCACAGACTGACCTACCCCATCCTTGTGACAAGAGCTCCAGCGTTTCCTGGGATTCACTAATTTCTATAGGTGCTTCATCCTCGACTTCAACATGGTGGCCAGACCTCTCACTGCCTTGACCTCAATAAAGATCTCATTCAAGTGGGGGGAGGAAGCAGAGAAAGCCTTCTCCATGCTCAAGCGCAAATTCACCACAGCACCCATTCTCACCATACCTGAACTGACGAAACAGTTCATCATGGAGGTCGACACTTCTGAGTTTGGGGTTGGACCCATTCTCTCCCAGAGGGCCAGCAATAACAAGGTCCACCCCTGCTCCTTCTTCTCTCGCCAGCTGTCCCCTGCCAAATGGAATTACGACATCAGCGACAGAGTTGTTGGCCATCAAGCTAGCCTTGGAAGAGTGGAGGCACTGGCTCAAGGGGTTGGATCTCCCCTTCCTAGTCTGGACCAACCATAAAAGCCTGGAGTACCTCAAGTCTGCCAAACATCTCAATTCCCATCAAGCCCATTGGCCTCTCTTCTTCTCCCGGTTCAACTTCACGCTTTCCTACCACCCAGGCTCCAAGAATGGCAAACCCGATGCCCTGTCCAGGATGTTCTCCTCCCACCAAGAGGAGTCCAAGCCACCTGAGACCATCATTCCTCCATGCTGCCTGGTGGGAGCCGCCTTTCTAGCGGTTGAGATGCTCATGCAGAAGGCCCTGGAGCAGGACCCCAGTAAGGTAACTCAAGCAACATACCATCTAACCATCTGTTTGTTCCCTGTTCTGTGCAAACCCAGGTGCTGCAGTGGGGTCATGGCTCCAAGTTTGCTTGTCACCCAGGAGCTGCTCGAACCCTAGCTCTCGTCCAACAGCACTTCTGGTGGCCATCCATCAAGGAAGACGTCCAGGAGTTTGTGGCAGCCTGCGACACATGTGCCCAGAACAAGACAGCCAATCGACCCCCTGCCGGCTTGCTAAGACCCCTCCCGATTCCTCATCGACCCTGGTCTCACATCACCCTGGACTTCATCACAGGACTCCCAAACTCAGGTGGCAATACATGCATCCTCACTGTCATTGACCGTTTTTCCAAGACTGTCCATTTCATTTCTCTGCCCAAGCTCCCCTCAGCCAAAGAGACCACAGAACTACTCATCCACCACGTTTTCTGCCTACATGGTCTGCCTACTGACATAGTTTCTGACCGGGGTCCTCAGTTCACTGCACAGTTCTGGAGAGCCTTCTGCAAACTCATCCGGGCCACCTGTAGTCTCTCTGTGGGCTTCCACCCACAGACCAACAGCCAGGCAGAATGAGCTAACCAGGCTTTGGAGGTTGCACTCAGATGCATGGCATCCAGGGATGCCAGTTCTTGGAGTAAGTACCTACCCTGGATCGGGTACGCTCATAAAAGTCTTCCTTCACCTGCCACAGGTCTCTCGCCATTCCAGTGCTTACTTGGGTACCAACCACCACTGCTCCCCAGCCAGGAGGAGGAGTTTGCCTTACCCTCAGCCCAGATCTTCATACGCCACTGCAGGAGAACGTGGGCAATGGCCTAGAGAAGACTCATTCGTTCCACCCTAGAATCCAAGAGGCAGGCCGACAAAGGCCGCTCTAAGGCACCCACGTACCGGGTGGGGCAATGAGTCATGCTCTCCACACACCACCTGCCACTCAGAACTGTCTCCCGCAAGCTGGCTCCCAGGTACCTAGGACCTTTCCTCATCAGCAAGGTAATCAATCCATGTTCCATCAGACTGGCTTTACCACTCACCATGCGACGCGTTCACCCCACCTTTCACGTATCACAGCTTAAACCCCTGGTTTCCAGTCCTTTGCATGATACATGGCCCATCCAATGAAGCCTGTTCTGGATAAGAATGATCTAGATATCTGTGGTGTTGGCGTGATTCAGTACTTTGTCATTTGTAATGTAGTGGTCCCATTTGATTTTGAGTATAGATCTCAAATGCCATTGTTGGACAGTCCTGAGAAGCCTGATGTGGTGACGGTATATGGTCCAGGTCTCACTTCCATACATTAGCGGGATGATGCACTGATTGTATACCTTGAGCTTTGTTGCAATGGTCAGGTCTCTACAGTCGAAACCCTGTCCCTTAGACTTCCCAATGTACGTGAGGCAGCCTGAATGTGTGCAGTAATTTCTGCATCTTTCTTGCAATCTTTGGTGACATAACTACAAGATATTTGAAGCAGTCTACTCTCCAACTTGTGTCCATCATTGTAGAAATCAACCTGTTCATCTACGCTCATGGTGTCTGTCATCTTGATGTTTATCCAGAGGCCCATTTTCTTTGACAAATTGCTGGAGGCAGACAACAAAAGCTGTAGAGCTTTGCCATTGTTGGTAAATATTGCAGTCTTTTTTTCCCCTCCTTCCCCATATCTTATTCTTTTTATATTTGTATATGTAAATAATTTATTTTAATTTATCTAGAAGTTTTCTCTATTTATTTTCTCTGTTTACTGTATCTGTAAAGATGCTGCTGGAATCTTAATTTCCCTGAGGGAACCTGCCCAAAGGGATCAATAAAGTTTAATCTAATCTAATCTAATCTAATCTAATCTAATCTAATCTAATCTAATCTAATCTAATCTAATCTAATCTAATCTAATCTAATCTAATCTAATCTAATCTAATCTAATGTCATCCACATATTGGGCTTCTCTTATGTAACTGGTGAGAGTCTTGGTCTTGGATTTCAGGCGGTGCAGGTCAAATAAATCACTGTCATATCTGAAACGGATCTTGATGCTGAACTGAGGACCTATGTTCTTAAAAGCAAGGTACAGCATGATGGCAGCGTATATTCCAAACAGAGCTGGAGCAAGCTTACAGCCCTGCTTGACACCACTATTGTATTCAATTGGCTTGGACAGTTCTCCATCAATAGGCAATCTGGCATGCACTCCAGAGTAGAGCTTCTTGATGACACAAACAAACCTGGGAGGGCATCCAAGCTTACTCAGGACCTTGAAGAGGAGCTCTCGATTCACGCAATCAAATGCCTTAATGAAATCAGTAAAGGCAATGTGCAGATTCTGATGCTGTTCTCTACACTTTTCCATAATTTGACGTAAGATGAAGATACCATTGATTGTGCTTCGACTTTCTCTGTAGCCAGACTGAGATTCAGGATAAACTAGCTCTGCAAGTCATTGAAGATGCTGTTACATGATGTCAGAGAATACCTTGCCAAGCACACTGAGCAAAGATATGTCACGGTAGTTGCCACAGTGACTGTGATCGCCCTTTTTATATAGAATACAGATAATGGCGTCAATCACGTCTGCTGGTAGATTTACTGATGTCCAAAACAGATTGGAGATAGTGAAAGAGAATGATGTCAGAGTTTGTCCACCATGCATGAGTACCTCAGGAATTATACTGTCTGGACTCGGGCTCTTCTTGAGTTTGGTGTTCTTGACAGCAGTCATCACTTCTTCCATGGTAATGGGATCATCAAACTCCTCAATGAATGGACGTTGTTCCTGCTCACCCAGTATGCTCAAATCAACATCAGTGGGTTGGTTTAAAAGCTCATCAAAATGTTCAACCCATCTCTCCTTGATGTCACATGGAGAGGAGAGGAGCTCCCCACTTTTTGTTCTTACTGGATTGAGAGCTTTTGGCTTTGGACAATAGACGGCATTGATCATAGCATAGAACTCTCTGATGTTTTTCTCCTTTGCATATCTCTCTGCTTCATCTGCTTTTTGCTGAAAGCATTTATTCTTAAGTCTCCTGATCTCATTTCAAAGTGCTTTCCTGTCACCACTGAGTCTTTTGTCTTTAAGCAGAATCTGAGATCTTGGTCATCAAACCAGTCTTTGCTCCTCTTCTTTTTCTTACCAAAACCATGTTTGGTTGCACTTTGAAGCACCTTTTTCAGACTGTCCCAAGATTCTTCACCATCTTGGAGTTTAGATACTGTGTTTTAATCTACTGTATCAGTAAACTGATAGACTTCACTAACTTATAGATTATTCCTTGGTGCTCACACCAATATCTCGCATCCCATTTTCTTTAACACACATTGGCTTTTTTATACTATTGAGTTGTTACAGGGGTGCTTGAAAGTTTGTGAACCCTTTAGAATTTTCTATATTTCTGCATAAATATGACCTAAAACATGATCAGATTTTCACACAAGTCCTAAAGAGAACCCAGTTAAACAAAGGAGACAAAAATATTATACTTGGAAATTTATTTATTGAGGAAAATGATCCAATTTTACATATCTGCTTTGAAAGCCACTGCTGTCCAAAAAGAACATTGCTGCTCATCTGCAGTTTGCTAAAGATCACATGGACAAGCCAGAAGGCTATTGGAAAAATGTTTTGTGGACAGATGAGACCAAAATGGAACGTTTTGGTTTAAATGAGAAGCGTTCTGTTTGGAGAAAGGAAAACACTGCATTCCAGCATAAGAACCTTATCCCATCTGTGAAACATGTTGGTGGTAGTATCATGGTTTGGGCCTGTTTTGCTGCATCTGGGCCAGAACGGCTTGCCATCATTGATGGAACATTGAATTCTGAATTATACCAGCGAATTCTAAAGGAAAATGTCAGGACATCTGTCCATAAACTCAATCTCAAGAGAAGGTGGGTCATGCAGCGAGACACCAACCCTAAGCACACAAGTTGTTCTACCAAAGAATGGTTAAAGAAGAATAAAGTTAATGTTTTGGAATGGCCAAGTCAAAGTCCTGACCTTAATCCAATCGAAATGTTGTGGAAGGACCTGAAGCGAGCAGTTCATGTGAGGAAACTCACCAACATCCCAGAGTTGAAGCTGTCCTGTACAGAGGAATGGGCTAAAATTCCTCCAAGCCAGTGTGCAGGACTGATCAACAGTTACCGGAAATGTTTAGTTGCAGTTATTGCTGCACAAGGGGGTCACACCAGATACTGAAAGCAAAGGTTCACATACTTTTGCCACTCACAGATATGTAATATTGGATCATTTTTCTCAATAAATAAATGACCAAGTATAATATTTTTGTTGCATTTGTTTATCTGGGTTCTCTGGGTTCATTAAACTAATAGGTCTGAAGTCAAAAGGTCTATCACTGTCTCTGCCAGGCTTTGGTGTTACAGAAATAGTTGATAGGTACATTGTTTGTGGAAGTGTATGATTGTTTTTCACAGAATTTGCCAGTTCTATCAACAAAGGGGTAGTGTTTGACCAAAAAGCTGAATAAAATTACATTGTTACACCATCCAATCTTTAAGCTTTCTTTAAAGGAATTTTTTAATATCAGATTTAATTTCTGTCCAAGAAATGTCTTTCATGAGTTTTTCTTTTTGCTCTGATGAGAAGCATTTCAAATTAAGTGATTTTAGAAAGGGGAGAGGGTCATATTCTTTTATTTCTGATGTAAAAAAGTTTCTAATAATATGATTTAAATGCTTTGTTCATGATCTGATTATTTCTGTAAACGAAATCTATTTTTTTTTTATGTTTCATAGATACAGATCATCTCTAGCACCTTCTTAACTATGGAGGTTAAATGTTTACCTGAGTTATTGCAAAAAAAAAATGTAATGAAGTTTATTAGACTTATGGCTAAGGTCATTTGCTTTCTTAAGTAAGACATTTTCCAGTTAAGCTGTCCAGAATACCAATGTTTTTAGGGCTGATCTTGGGGTCCCCCATTTACAGTGGTCTGGATAAATAAATCACTCTGAAAATGAAAGTGTCAGATTTTGGGAAGCATTTCATGATGCTCATTTTCATGGTTTATTTCATGTCAGTTTTTTATGGCTTTCATTGCATCATTTAAATAAATAAGTGGCAAACAACATATTTAGAGTCACATTTAATTATGTATAATCATTCAAAAATAATTTAATTTCTTTAATCCCAATTCTAGTTCTGCATAATTTATTTTGTCACTTTTAACTGCAGATCTAATTATTGAAGCAATTCATAATATCATTAAATATTTGAATAAAGTCAGAAAATTCCTCCATAATGACATGTTCAGTGTCAAGAAATGGGTTATGTTTGTGTTTTATTACACACAGCTTATTTTTATATGAAAAGAGGTGGCATAAAGTTAACAGAAAATATAATTAAAACATTAATTGCAACCATTTACTTTCAGGATTCATTTCAGCCAAAATTTCAGCATAGTGACAGTCCTTCATTAAATGATGTAGCGCATACACCATGCAGTACAAGTCCATAACCACAAACTATCATGTATGAGCTGTATAACTTACAGAAAGGTGGTTCATCCATGCTGCTCCTTTTTCTGTCTTTTGCTGGTGATGAAGATTCAGCCATTTTCTTCCTCCTGTGTTTTGAACCTTTTCAGTCAGAAATCACATCATTCAGTTCACACATGTAACAGTATGAGGTGTTACTGATTAGTCTGTTTGACTCCACAGGCCTGTCTGCAGTGTTAAACCTCAGCAATAACACTGGAAGCATTTAGACTGTGATATAAAACACACGCAAACATTCTCATCTTCATTAGATTGTAATAAACACAGGATTTCACTGATCATTCTCACAGCTCTCAGCTCAGGAACTGGATCATTCACAGTTTCTCACTGACTGATATGCTTTTATAAGTGTTTGTTTCACCCAGTGATCACCTCTGGACTTCTGACACACACACACACACACACACAGTATAAAGTATAATTATATTTTAACTTGTATTTCAGTGTTCATGCTGGAATCAGTTTAGTTTTGAGCAGTTAATAAAACACAGCAACCTTTAAACCTGTTTTTCAGCTTTGTTGTCTTGGTTGATCACTGATCATTAAAGACACAGTTTTTAAACTAAACTCAGTAAAACACTTATAATTAGCTTGTATTTCAGTGTCAGTGTTTCAGCAGTGTGTTAGAGACTCTGTCTCTGTCTGACATTATTAACATGTACAGTTTATCCTGATAAATCACACACTGACAAAACCTCTGAACTATAAAACATTCACTGAAGAACATACCTTTATTTTACTCGCCTCTTTTTAGGGAGCCAGAATGGTCAGCTTTTAAAGTCCTTGCAGAGTCGGTGAATATCAAGCAATTGTTTAGAATAAAAAGAATAGTTTGTACTCGATGGGAGCTCACTGCTTTTCATGTTTCACTTCCTTTTCAATGAGGCAGTGAGCAAAAATTCAGATTGAGGCGGTTCCACACGTGATCTCAGTGCAGTTTGTAATTCCGAGTTTAATTCTGAACAAACATTGCACAGGCAATTCACAGTTCATCATGTGTTATATTTAATTATTGTCACACTATTCATACCATGTTGTAATAATAGTGTATCACTTCCAAAAGTACTTTTAAGAAGCTTAATTTGTCTGATTTTCCAGGAAATGAAGCTTTTCTCTCATACCCAAAGACACTCCTGTACTGTGTAATTACACTGAAATAATTAAAATAATAGTTTTAAAAAACATGTCGTGTTTCTCTCCCCATCTTTGAATTAACTGCGCTCTACCTTACATCACTCTCCTGTGTGTACGTACACACACACACACACACACACACACACACAACTTTCATCCAGTTAATTCAGCTTAGCTCACACAGTTGGGAAATTTGGTCATTAAGTATAAAGTATAATTGTATTTTAACTTGTATTTCAGTGTTCATGCTGGAATCAGTTTAGTTTTGAGCAGTTAATAAAACACAGCAACCTTTAAACCTGGTTTTCAGTTTTGCTCTCTCAGCAGGTCCCTGATCATTAATGAAGATATCCCAAGATAAAGTGTCATAAAGGCAGGTGTTAGCCAACATGAGCCACAGCCTGAAAATGACAACAAGAATTTGACTGTTAGGCTCAAACCCAGAACCTCTTTGCTATGAGGCTGGACCACTACACCACCATACTGTACCACCCAAAGTGAAATTCATTCAGTCTTTAATACAGGAGAGATTATCAGTGGTGCTGAATTTTTACTTCCTTCATAGAAATAATGACTGAAGTGGGGATAGAGTTTCTCAGTGAAAGACTGACCAGTGAAAGAGTAGATATGAGATCTGGACTTCACATCATAAAAGGAGACCAGACCCTCATCATAATCCACAAACACCCCCACCGTCTCCACCTTCTCTGTCAGTGTGAGGGGGACAGAGGGACCAGCACAAGCCTCATACTGAGTCTCATTCCTCAGTATCACAGTCCATAATCTCCTGTGTGTACACACACACACACACACACACACACACACACACACACACACACACACACACACACCCCTTTCATCCAGTTAATTCAGCTTAGCTCACACAGTTGGGAAATTTGGTCATTAAGTATAAAGTATAATTGTATTTTAACTTGTATTTCAGTGTTCATGCTGGAATCAGTTTAGTTTTGAGCAGTTAATAAAACACAGCAACCTTTAAACCTGGTTTTCAGCTTTGCTCTCTCAGCAGGTCCCTTATCATTAATGAAGATATCCCAAGATAAAGTGTAATAAAGGCAGGTGTTAGCCAACATGAGCCACAGCCTGAAAATGACAACAAGAATTTGACTGTTAGGCTCAAACCCAGAACCTCTTTGCTATGAGACTGGACCACTGCACCACCATACTGTACCACCCAAGGTGAAATTCATTCAGTCTTTAATACAGGAGAGATCATCAGTGGTGCTGAATTTTTACTTCCTTAATGACTGAAGAAGGGATAGAGTTTCTCAGTGAAAGACTGACCAGTGAAAGAGTAGATATGAGATCTGGACTTCACATCATAAAAGGAGACCAGACCCTCATCATAATCCACAAACACCCCCACTGTCTCCATCTTCTCTGTCAGTGTGAGGGGGACAGAGGGATCAGCACGAGCCTTATACTGATTCTCATTCCTCAGTACCACAGTCCACAATCCATTCTGATTTTCCAGTGTAATGTCTTCCTTCCTGTTAATGTTCTCTCTCACAACTCCTAATGTCCACTCAGTTTTCCCTCTGACCTGCACCTCATAATAAAATCTCCCTGAGGAGAAACTCTGCTTTATCAGAAATAAGCAAACCTCTGTGGTGTATCAGGGAGTTTCTGTCAATTTGTCTCCATGTGTCACTTGTTTTCCATCAGGAGACAGGATGAGATATGGATTTGCTGTATCAGGATCAAGAGTCAAATCAAAATCAAATCAAATCAAGTTTATTTGTATAGCGCTTTTAACAGTAAACATTGTCGCAAAGCAGCTTTACAGAATTTGAACGACTTAAAACATGAGCTAATTTTATCCCTAATCTATCCCCAATGAGCAAGCCTGTGGCGACGGTGGCAAGGAAAAACTCCCTCAGACGACATGAGGAAGAAACCTCGAGAGGAACCAGACTCAAAAGGGAACCCATCCTCATTTGGGCAACAACAGACAGCCTGACTATAATATTAACAGTTTTAACAGGTATAGCCCTCAACTGTCCTCATGGGGCCGTCCTTCACAGGAGCGGTGCGATAAAACTCCGACCAGACACAGGGCACCAGGATGGATCAAGCAGGTCCGAGGGGCAGAAGAGGCCAGCATCTCAATCCCAGGATCAACATGTAACTCAGAGGGACAGATTGAGGGGGGGGGGAGAGAGAGAAAGAAAACACGTTGTTAGGTGTGCCCTAAAAATGACAAGTATTAAATCTGTGTGGTAGGCTCGCAGAGACGAGAGTCTTTACATCAGGCATAACACACAACAATGGCATGTTAATATGGTAAAATATATCATGACCTGCTCTGGCTGGACGCTTGATTGGGTGATGGGAGCACACTCCTCAGCAATGATGAGATGCAGATGGGACCCTTAGGGCTGGCCAAGACAATTCAGTTACATTTCACTGGGCCTGGGACATGCGACAGAATGTCTGACGGCCGATTCCCTGCAGGCTACGATAGCCAGTCGAGGTCTCCACCCTCTCCACCAAAAGATTTCCTGTTGACTCCATGTAACTCAGAGGGACAGATTTGTGGTGGGGGGGGAGGGAAAGAAAACACAGGTGGTTAGGTATGCCCAATGTCACCTGAATAAGTAGGAACAGTATACATATTGCACCGAGTACAAGCAGGGACTCCGGCAACTAACTATGACAGCATAACTAAAAGGAGAGAGCCAGAAGGTAACACAGGCATGAGGGAGCCCTGGGACATAAAGCAGCCAGCCACTACACCGTCAACAAACTCGAGTGAGCAAGCGAGTGGGGACTGACAGCATCCATACATCCCAGTTTACCAAAACACTCTATGTCTGAGGACCCTCCAGATCTACTCCTTTACCTCATAAACACCATTAACAAAAGGCTTGACTAAACAGATATGTATTCAGCCTAGACTTTTTTCAGAGTCACATCCACTGAGAGAAACACACAGTGTGTGATATGAGTATGCAAGTAAAAAAGATTAAAACATCATCTGGTAGTGACTATCATTTGTAGCATTTGTTGAAGATTTGTGGAATATGTAATAAATAATTAAGCAGGAAGAAAGAAAGCATATTTGAAATATCCCTTGAGGGGAAAAAAGGACAGTTTATGGTAGGACCCTATTAAAGAAGAGAAGTACAACTTGTTTTCAATTTAAAACTATTCTTGAGTGAGTTTTATTTATATTTATACCACAGCACACTCAAATTCTTTATTGTAATTGGCCAGAAGGTGTGCATTTTTTTTGTTGAATAGTATGGCCTGGACAGTAGTCCTGGTTATTACATGAACGGTAGGTTAATAATAATGTGAATGTTCTAAATTGTTATTGTTTCTCTCATAAAAACTCATTCACACTGGGGAACTCAAAGTGGCAAGTTCATCATTATTAATTAATAATAAAATTCTATATTGTGCTTCTATGCTGTATATTGGTTTTACGGTTGTCAGGAAAATATTTCAGAGCCTTGAGTCATAACTGACTGAGCTACTATTTACTAGCTAGCTGACATCCATCATTTTAATCAAACTGAGTATATGTAGCTAATATAAGGTACCAATGTTTACACTCAGTACAACCTGTTTTTACAGGATAAGTTACCCAGTATAGTAAGTGTGTTGTGAGGCACTAGTTCTTTAAGTGCGCAGGGATACGTTACGTTAAGTAGGCCCGTTTGCGGCAAGTTCAGGCATCACAACTAGGTTACAGCTTGTGTGTGTAACTTGACATAAAGGTCACTCAATAAAGTGCCTATCTTTATATGAAGCATCCCGCTCGATTCTTTTACATGGTGTCAGAAGTGGGATCGAAGTGAAACCCGAAGATGGCGAAGTTTCCACCCCCTGAGAACTTTGATTTTACTCGTCCTGAACAGTGGCCAGAATGGCGCCAGCGCTTCAAACGATTCAGGATAGCAACGAAACTGCACAAGGAAACAGAAGAGGTACAGGTCTGTACACTGCTCTATTCACTCGGAAAAGAAGCTGAACATGTTTTCAAGACATTTAGTTTTGCTGAGGAGGGAGACGAGAATAAGTACGAGGCTGTCTTAGAAAAGCTGGACAATTACTTTGTCCCTAAAGTGAACGTCATTCACGAACGAGCTCGTTTTCACCAGAGAATACAGAAGCATGGGGAGAGCGCAGAGGAGTACATTAGGAGCTTGCATGAAATGGCGGAAACCTGCTCATTTGGAGGAAACAAGAACGAAAATATCCGCGACCGGTTAGTAGTCGGCATATTGGATAAAGAACTCTCTGAAAAGTTACAGTTGACATCTGACTTGACACTCGACAAAGCTGTTGAATTAGTGCGTCATTCTGAACAAGTAAAAGGGCATGTTAGTGAGCAAGGCGCCTGTGCTAGCTGTAGCACACAGTTAGATGAAGTGGCTAAGAGGGGGCAACGACCGGCAGCGAACACAGAGCGCTGCTATGATCAGCAACAAAAAGTAGGCGCGAAACTGACACATGAATGGAGAGGAAGAACGTGCTACAGGTGCGGAAAATTTCATGCTAGAGAAGACAGATGCCCAGTGAGAAATGCCGAATGCCACTCCTGCAAAAAGCGGGGACATTTCGCTGCTGTCTGCCGTTCCTACATTGTCAACGAGGTCAGCACACATGCAGAGGGCAACGAGCAGACCCCAACAGAATACTACTTGGGTGCAATCACACAGGTGACTGATTCAAATGATGCTTGGACTGTAAAATTACCCATTCTTGGAGTTCTTGTGAACTTTAAAATTGATACTGGAGCAGATACGAGTGTCATATCAGAAAAGACTTTCGGCCTTATGAACAACAAGCCAAAGCTTAGGAAAGTTGAAACCGTACTGGATAGCCCAGGGGGCAGGCTGAGCTGTTTAGGCTATTTCATAGCAAATACCAAGCAAAAGCAGAAGCAGTTCAGGTTTAAAGTGCATGTGCTTAGTGGAGATGGTAGCCATCTTCTGGGGAGGAATGTAGCAGAGGCAATGGGTCTAGTTAAGCGCATTGCAGAAATAAAACAGCGGAAGACCTTCCAACCTACAGAGGTTGGAACCCTGAATGTAAAACCAGTTAAGATTACGCTGAAGGAAGGGGCGGTTCCATATAGCGTGACAACAGCAAGGCGTGTGTCTGTGCCAATGCTCTCTAAAGTCAAGGATGAACTAGACCACATGGTAGTTAGTGGGGTTATCACAGAAATTAAAGAACCAACTGAGTGGTGCGCAGCAATGGTACCAGTACCGAAGAAAAACAAAGAACAGATTCGAATATGTGTGGACTTAAAGAAATTGAATAAAGCCGTGAAGAGAGAAAAGTTCATCCTGCCCACCGTTGATGACATCCTGCCTAAGCTAGCCCATGCTAAAGTGTTCTCGCTGCTTGATGCGGCAAGCGGTTTCTGGCAAATACCATTAGAGCCTGAGAGTGCCAAATTGACCACGTTTATCACCCCATTCGGGAGGTACTTTTTTAATAGACTCCCTTTTGGGATCACCAGTGCCCCCGAAATTTTGCAGCGTGAAATGACTGAACTCTTGAAAGACAGAGGGCGTAGTAGCGTACATGGACGACATCCTAGTCTTTGCAGAGACGGCTGAGCTACATGAGGAGAGACTGCAGAACACCCTCGATACATTAAGGAAAGCAGGACTGAAGCTGAATCACGATAAGTGCCTCCTTCGCCAGCGGCGGCTCAACTACCTGGGTCACTGCATTGATGAGCATGGAATCCAGCCGGATGAATCTAAAGTTCAAGCCATTACCCAATTGCAACCACCTAACAACGTCCACGAGCTCAGGAGGATCTTGGGAATGATTCATTATCTTGGCAGGTACCTCCCACACCTGTCAGACATCACTAAGCCGTTGACTGACTTGTTAAAGACTGAGGTAATATGGGGGTGGGGCACAGCACAACAGGAGGCCTTCAAAAGAGTGAAACAGCTTGTTACAGAGGCCCCTGTGTTAGCATTCTATGATGTGAAACGCGACACTGTAGTTAGTGCTGATGCAAGTAGCTATGGACTGGGCGCAGTCCTACTGCAGTCACATGATGGACAATTAAAGCCTGTAGCTTACTGCTCCAGAACAATGACTGATACTGAAAAGCGCTATGCGCAAATTGAAAAAGAATGTCTCGCTGCAGTCTGGGCATGTGAAAAGTTTTCCAAGTACTTGTATGGCCTTGACACATTCACACTACAGAGTGACCATAAACCACTCATTCCACTGATTAACAGTAAAGACATAGACTCTGTGCCCATGCGGTGTCAGAGACTGCTGCTGCGCATGCTTAGGTATAACCCAACAGCTGAGTACGTACCTGGGAAGCAGTTGGTCATCGCAGACACCCTCTCTAGACATCCTCAGCTGGAGATGACTCGGGACGTCGCGGAGTTGACCAGCGAGCTGGAGGCGTATGAGGAGGCCGTTCGAGACGCATGGCCCGTATCCCCCAGCAAACTCGACATGATCAGACAGAACACACTCAAGGATGATGAGCTGAAGTCGGTGGAACATTACGTGCTTGGAGGATGGCCGCAGTATTCTTCTGAAGTGCCTTTAAAGGTAAAAGCCTTCTACTCACACCGTGACCAGTTGACAGTCTCACAAGGCCTAGTATTGTACAACAACAGGATAGTGATACCTAAGAGCATGAGAATGGAGATCTTAGAATGCATACACGATGGCCACCAAGGAATTGTGAAGTGTCGTGAACGAGCTCAGTGCAGTGTGTGGTGGCCGGGTATAAGCAAGAACATCCAGGAGAGAGTGAGCACCTGCAACGTCTGCCAAGAGATCAAGCCCACTCAGAGGAGGGAACCCCTTCTTTGCACACCACTTCCAAGCCGCCCATGGGAGAAGGTGGCAGCCGACATTTGCCACTTCAATAATAAGAACTTTCTAGTAGTGGTAGATTACCTTTCAAGGTACATTGAAATCGCTCACCTCAACAACATGTCAACAGAGACAACAGTAGCCAGTTTGAAAAACATCTTTGCCAGATGGGGCTGCCCAGTTGAACTAATTACTGACAATGGCCCCCAATTTACGGGAACTGTTTTTGCCCACTTTGCTAAAGCATTTGATTTCAGGCACACCACCACAAGTCCCCACTATGCACAGGCCAATGGGGAAGCAGAAAGAGCCATGCAGACAGCTAAATGGATCCTCAGACAAGCCGACCCTGCTCTAGCGCTGCTGTCCTACAGGGCAACGCCATTGCAGGCAACAGGAGCAAGCCCTTCACAGCTGATGCTGGGCAGACAAATCCATTCTACGCTTCCTACGCTGGAGGCTAACCTACAACCTGCGTGGCCGGACTTCCAGAAAGTGCGGCAGCGAGATGACCTTGCCAAGCTGCGCTACAGTCATGCCTATGACTCCAGGTACAAGGCGAGGCCGTTGCCTGAGCTTCAGCCTGGCACTCGTGTTTCAGTAAAGCTGGACAACGAGAGGGGATGGACCAAATCAGCTTCTGTGGTGCGGCAGCACCACACGCCACGGTCGTACATCGTTCAGACGGGGAATGGTGAGTTGCGGAGGAACAGACACCACCTCAGACCAATTCTGCCAGCCACGACAGCCCTTCAACAAGAACAGGGGCCGGTAGGTCCAAGCGCACAGAACGAGGAGAGTGACTCACAGATTGACAGGCCAGCAACACCCGACACTGGGAGCCCAGTCCCTCCCGCTCCCTCTACGCCTGTGTTCCCTGAAACTCTGAGACGCAGTGAGAGAGCTGTGAAACCACCAGACAGATATGGAGACTATGTGTAGAGTGCCTTAACCTACCGCAATATCAGCAAAAGAACTTAAATGAGTTGGAATGGTTTCTGTGTTAAAAAAAAAAAAAGAAAAAGAAAAAGAGAGCCTGTTCCTGTTGATATATAATGTATTGACTTGTTCGAGGACAGAAGGAAATTGTTTATTGATATTGCATATGGTAAACAGTTCACATAAAGAAGATATCTTTAATACAGAAAGTTAAGGAATATTGCATTCTAGATGTTCATGAAATGTAAGAATATTTTCCAGGTTAAATTTCTACTGTTTACACTCATTCATATCTTGCAGGTCTCAACAGACTCAAAGAAAGGGAGATGTGTTGTGAGGCACTAGTTCTTTAAGTGCGCAGGGATACGTTACGTTAAGTAGGCCCGTTTGCGGCAAGTTCAGGCATCACAACTAGGTTACAGCTTGTGTGTGTAACTTGACATAAAGGTCACTCAATAAAGTGCCTATCTTTATATGAAGCATCCCGCTCGATTCTTTTACAGTAAGTTACCCATTTGAATCAAGAAGTGCTCTCTTTTATGCTCTGTTCATTCAGTTAGTGCGGTTCATTTAAAAATAATAAAAAGAAGAAGCCTTTATTTGTCACATGTACTCAATCAGAGCGAAATTCCTACTCTGCATTTAACCTATCTGAAGCAGTGAACACACGCATGCACACACAAGTGAGAATGACAAAGCACACATACCCAGAGCAGTGGGCAGCTATGCTACAGCGTAAGCCCAGGGAGCAGTTGGGGGTTAGGTGCCTTGCTCAAGGGCACTTCAGCCATGATAGAGACAGAGGGGAAAGTGCCAGAGGTGGACAAAGTACCCAACCTCATTTCTTAAGTCAAAGTACAGATCCCACTGGTCAACTGTTACTCCGATACAAGTGAAAGTTGTACAGTAACATTTTTACTTAAGTTAAAGTACTGAAGTACTTGCTTTTAAAAATACTTAAGTATTAAAAGTACATTTTCTGTCAACGCATTGTTATATTATTGCCACAACACTTACAAAACCTACTGCCGTTACCAAAGACAGAAATGTGAGTTCACAAAATGAACGCTTGCTGTGCCATCATGGTGGTTTAACATTAAGCTAGCTAGTCAGTGAAACTCCACCTGACATGCTAGCAAACTCTTTTCAAACTCAATCATATTGGGTAGCTAATGCTACTAGATGTTCTGTTCATTTGGCAAGATTATGCTAAAACATTTCTGAAAGGACTTCAGAGAAGTTAACATTATTCATGTTAGCGTAACTCCGTTTTTACATGCTAATTAACAGTGTCCAAGTTAACTAGCTATGTGTTATTGTTAGCCATGGACAAGGCTACAGCAGCTTGGCAGGCAAATCCATATAAAGTCATTTGACTAACCTGACTGCATAGTTATTGCAATGTTATCACTAGCTCTAAAAGCATAGACAACTTCGTTGCAAGCTTTCTCTTAGAATAAAATACCGTATTTACAGACCTCAATATGCTTCTGCGGGTCGGACGGTGAGTTTTTGTAGGCTGTGATGTGATTCGTTTTTGGCAAACAAAGCAAACATATAAAATGAAATGAATCTTTAATCCTTTTAGAAAACTGAAACATGGGTTCATGGGCCATGAGTTCATGCATTCCTCCGAAGAACCGCCTCCTTCCATTCTGCCATCAACTGATTGTGTTCAAATAATGCTATAGAGAAATCACTGAACTTGATTTTATAGTCTATGGATGTGACGTGACCCTAGTGATTACTGATATGCTGTCTCAGGGTCACCTGCGAAAAAAATCAATCATGTTTTAGAAAAGAAAAAAACATCCACTTTCAAAGCTGCTTCATAGTAATAAGTAACGAGGACCTTGATAGAAATGTAGTGGATTAAAAAGTACGATATTTGCCTTTCAAATGTAGTGAAGTTAAAGTCATAAGTTTCCAAAAAAAAAAAAAATAATACTCAAGCAAGGACGGCTCTAGGTCTTTGGCTGCCCTAGGCAAGATTGAGTTTTGGCGCCCCCCCCCCCCCCAAGGAAAAAAACCCTCTAATAACATCTAAATAACACTTTAATCTAATCACTCTATTCTATTACTATTAAACAATGTACGGTGCATGGACAATAAACAAGAAGTCATTTTTATCTTTTTCATTATTGTTATTATTGTTATCATTATTCACATAAAGTGTCACAAAGTAAAATGACCACACAAATTCAATACATATCTCCATATAATGGGCAAAAACTCTTCCGCACCCTGTTCAAAGTGTAGTGCATGGACAATAAACAAGAAATTATTTTTAGTTTCTTTTTTGCTATTAAAAGTTAAGTCATCTCTGAAGAATTAACAAATTAAATGAATAAAAAATTCTACAATTCTAAATTGTGCAAACTTAAGCACCCTGTTAGGACATCAATGGGCTGTATTTTCAAACAAAAGTGCTATTATGGGTATTTTGTTATTGAAGTAACATTACAATGGGACTCGTCTGGTCTTCCTAATGGCAAATTCCTTGATAATATCATCAAATGATATTTCTCTTGAGATCTCTTGGTTGATGCTCATCAGAGCAAGCCCATTCAGATGTTCTTGACTCATTGTTGACCTTAAGTATGTCTTCAGCAGTTTTAATTTTGAAAAGCTTCTTTCAGTAGAAGCTACTGTCACAGGTAGTGTAACAGCAGAGGTAAGGAGCGCGTATTTCTACATCCCCAGCCGCATCAGAGGTGTTGTAAAAAAGGTTTTCAACCTTTCATGAGCCAGGGCGCACTTTTTTCAATGAAAAAATCTCAAGGCACATCACCAATAGAAAATGTTGACTGAAACTAAAACGCTGTTGCCAATATTTACAATCTACAGTCATTCTATAATTTCTCCCGGTACACTTGGTGATCTCTCACGGCACATTAGTGTTCCGCGGTACTAGAGTTCGGCAGCACAGTGGTTGAAAACACTGTACACCACTGATGCACTTGGTAACATCTCCATTCAATAACTCCATCCCTCCTTTTTGGTGGGGTTTTGGTCACCCTTGGCGCCCCTGGGCACACTTTGCGCTCGCCGGCGCTGGTAAAGAGAACACATCTGAGTGCTTGTTTCGTTTCCGACACACTGAGATTGTTTCTTGTTTTCAATGCGTTTATTATATTTTCCTCCAGGAAGCTCTTCGCAACATGGTTGCTTGAATGAGCTGCTAAACTGTCATTTTAATGAGAACACAGATCAACAAAGCAACTTTGTTTTATTAAAAAAAAAAAACGTGCCAGGCACCATTGGAATATCTCGCTGCGAAACGTGTTCGGTGCATAAAAGACCTTTACTTCAGCCCAGACTGCTCAACGACACCGACAGACTGCTCCAAGTGCAGCCATATTCAAAACAAGCAACAGATCTATGTCAGTTATCTACGTTATGCAAAAACACTCTTTAGCCAACAACACTTAGGCTATTACATGGCCAAAACAGAGAATAGCCGTGGATGCACACTTGCGCGCGCCCGAAGACACACTATAGACAGGGCGAACCACTGTTGAGCGTTTATTGTTTCATGATTAACAACCACCACCCCACCCCGCTTTTTTTGACAAATCGCACCCTGAATACATGCTTTGCTGTATAATTAAATTAGGCTAAGACATTATAATGCTGACTCGTTTTCAGAATAGTGGAAGTCATAATTTTTCTCCCCCCGTTTCTGCGCCCCTGGATGGACTCAGCGCCCTTAGCATTTGCCTATATTGCCTATATGCCACGGGCCGGCTCTGTACTCAAGTAAAGTACAGATACTCTGGAAGGTGCTGTTCATTCATTCAACTCCTCTCACATTTTTCCTGCTGGTCCTGGGAATCGAACTGGCGGCCGCGGCCCTTTGGGCCCAAGGCTGCTTCTCAAACCTAAAATTAAAAATAAGTGACCAGCCAATGTTTGTGTATGTATTTTCACACTTATGCCATTTTTCAAGAATGATCATTGCAGGTTAAACTCTTAAGATGGTGTACAAATAGGCCTACATTTCCTACTTGCTCTGGTATTATTTACCACAAATAAAACTGTGAGAAAACAGACGAAGATATACAGCATGTTTTTGCCATGTGTGATCTGAATGATGTGATTTCTTAATGAAAAGGCTAAAAAAAGAACTACAGGGGAAAGTATATCACTGCATCTTTATATAAGAAAAAGGCAGCAGAAGAAACAGCACGCCAGAACTACATTCATGTAAGTTATACAGCTCATGCATGAGTTTTTGCTAAATTATTCATTCTGATTGGTCAGAAGCTGCGGATTAAATTTCTATTATGGCATGCCTCTGACAGTCGTGCTGTCTTCAGGTTCAGTCAGTATTAATGCACGAGTTGCTGTTTCTAGTAATGAGTAGTACGTAAGGGTTTGGACTGTGTGGTGGATTTGCTACATCATTTAATGAAGGACTGTCACTATTATGAAATTTTAATTGACAATTAAAGCTAGATGACCTTTTGATTTCATAAAATCTGTGAAATTTATTTCCCTTTGAAATTTGGTAATTGTGATATATATTTACTTCTGTAATATCTCACAAAAATATCAGGCCATTCTGTGGCTGGAAAGTTACTTAATTTGAGGGGATTCCCTATCAAATGATCTTTTCTCAAAACATCTAACTGCTTAATGTCTGATTTTTTGACAAGAATTTACAGCATTTCTGTTTCAATTAAAAAGAATGATGGTGAAATTGGACAGAATTGTTTTATACGTCTATTAATTGTAAAGCGAGGGTAGGTGCCACCTGACAACAATATAAAGCTATTAGTGTGATGGTGAAAGGATTTGATTACAGTCCTAAAGTTCTCTTTGAAACCACAGAATTCCAATGCCTTTACAATAACAGGATGATCTACCATGTTGAAAGCTTTATAGAAATCCAGAAAAAGAATAAAGCCATCATCATCATCATCAATATAATCACGATACTCAAGAAGGTCTAGAACCCGGCGCACATCGTATTGATCTACCTCTCGTTAAAAACTGATTGGGTATCACTTATTATTTGAGAGAGTCCTTCTTTGAGATGGTTGGAGAATATGCGTTTGTTAGTCGTTTGTACTTGTTATTGAGGAGTGTTATTGGTCTCCAGTTATCTAATATTTTTGGATCTTTATCTGATTTTAGTGTAGGTGCAATAGGCTTATCAAATCAGTCTCATGTAAAAAAGGGGTCAGTCTCATAAATTCATTAATCATTAATTCAAGTGTCTAATAGTTTATAGCTAAACTATTAAAATCAAAGGAATAACTTAGTGGTGATTGTAGGAATCAGAGCGGGTGGGTGGAGCACAGAAGCACAGCAGGCCAGAACTGAGTTCCAAAAACTCTTTTTATTTGTAACTTTTCAGCTTTTCACACTCTCCCAGCCATGCACACACACACACACACACACAAGTCTTCTGGTTGGGGAGAGAGCTCCCTTCCTCTGCTATCTCTCTCCTTTTGTAGGGCACAGTCACTGGGAAAGACACACAAACACTGGTTAACTAACATCAGATGCAGTGATTCTGCCACTTACCTTCTCTAACTCCACCCTCCGTTCACAGACCGATGCTTGACCACACCCCCGCTGCCACATACCCCCACCGCCCGACTCAGGCCGGGGAGCCATACGGCCTGAAGCTGACTCCCCTCCCCCTTGAAGGGAGAGGAAATCCTCCACGACCATCTGCGCCCCCAGCCTGTGGACCACCTTGAACTTAAACGGCTGGAGTGGCAGAAACCAACGGGTGATCCGCGCGTTGGCATCCTTCATGCGGTGGAGCCACTGGAGGGGCGCGTGGTCCAAACAGAGGGTGAAAGGGCATCCCAGTAGGTAGTAGCAGAGGGCAAGGACCGCCCACTTGATGACCAGGCACTCCTTTTCTATGGCGCTGTAGCGGCCCTCACGCACCGACAGCTTCCTGCTGATGTACAGCACTGGACGATCCTCCCCCTCCACCTCCTAGGACAGAACAGCCCCTTGTCCGACGCGTCCATCTGCAAAACAAAGGGGAGAGAAAAGTCAGGGGAGTGTAACAGTGGCCCCCCACACAGTGCAGCCTTTACCTCAGAGAAAGCCCGCTGGCATTGCTCCGTCCACTGGAGCGGATCTGGTGCCCCCTTTTTAGTGAGATCAGTCAGCGGGCTGGTGACGTCCGAATAATTAGGTATAAACCTACGATAGTATCCAGCCAGCCCCAGGAACTGTCTCACTCCCTTTTTGGTCTTGGGCCTCAGGCAGGCCGCAATCGCTGCTGTCTTGTTAATTTGGGGATGCACCTGTCCATTGCCCAAGTGGAAGCCCAGATACCATACTTCCACCCGCCCAATCGCACACTTCTTCGGGTTGGCTGTGAGACCCGCTCGCCTGAGCGACCTAAGGACGGCCCTTAGGTGTTCTAAATGCCGCGGCCAGTCATTACTATAGATTATGATATCGTCCAGGTATACGGCTGCATAGGTGGTGTGGGGGCGGAGGACCCTATCTATAAGCCGCTGGAATGTAGCAGGAGCCCCAAACAGCCCAAAAGGAAGTGTGACAAACTGGTGTAAGCCAAACGGTGTGGAAAAGGCTGTTTTCTCTCGGGATAATGGAGTCAAGGGGATCTGCCAATATCCGTTTGTCAAATCCAGTGTCGAATAAAAACGAGCCATGCCTAGTTGATCAAGCAACTCATCAATATGAGGCACTGGGTATGCATCAAATTTAGACATCGCGTTGACTTTTCTATAGTCCACACAGAACCGGACCGACCCGTCGGCCTTGGGAACAAAGACCACTGGGCTGCTTCAGTCACGGTGGGACTCCTCAATGATGCCCATGTCAAGCATGGCCTCGAGTTCTTCCCAAACCACCTTTTTCTTGTGTTCGGGCAGTCTGTAAGGGTGGCTGCGCACGACCACCCCCGGGGGCGTCTCAATGTGGTGTTCTATGAGGCGGGTGCAGCCGGGCAGGGGCAAGAACACGTCAGTAAATTCTGTCTGCAACTGGGCAACCTCCGTGAGTTGGGCTGGGGAGAGGTGGTCTCCACAGGGGACCGGAGTGGTAAGCGATGTCAATGTTCCCTTTTGAACCTCTGGCCCCAGCTCCGCCTTCTCTGGAACCAGCGACACCAACACCACAGGGACCTCCTCGTTCCAAAGTTTTAGCAGATTGAAGTGGTAAATCTGTAAAGCCCCACCTCTGTCCATTCGCCTCACCTCATAGTCGATGTCCCTGACTCGCCGTGTGACCTCAAAGGGTCCTTGCCACTTGGTGATCAATTTGGAGCTCGACGTGGGCAACAGCACGAACTCCCTAAGGTGTGTGCCCCTGTCGTACAGGTGGATTTTCTTGGGCCTGCTGCAAATTCTCCTGGGTTAGGTGAGTGTGGAGTTTTGCGCGCAGGTTGATAACGTATTGAATTTCATTTTTGCTCATTGAAGGTCCCTCCTCCCAGTTTTCCCACAGTACATCTAGAATGCCACACGGCTTACACCCATATAATAATTCGAATGGGGAGAACCCCGTGGAGGCTTGTGGGACCTCTTGCACTGCGAATAACAGGGGCTAGAGCCATTTATCCCAGTTGCGTGCGTCCTCACGTACAAATTTTTTAATTATGTTTTTGAGGGTGCGATTAAACCGTTCGACTAAGCCGTCCGTTTGTGGGTGATAAATGCTGGTGCGGATTGGCTTAATTCCCAGTAACCCATACATTTCAAGCAATGTGCGTGACAAACGTAGTGCCTTGATCAGTCAGAATCTCTTTGGGGATTCCAACTCGGGAGATGACATGGAAGAGTGCTTCCACAATACTACGTGCTGAGATATTGCGAAGAGGCACTGCTTCTGGATATCACATTGCATAGTCCACCAGAACTAAAATAAAGTGATACCCTCGTGTTGACCGATCTAATGGCTCGATGAGATCCATCCCAATTCTTTCGAATGGGGTCTCGATTAATGGCAGAGGGTGAAAAGGTGCTTTTGGAATGGCCGCTGGATTTACTAACTTGCATTCACAGCACGCCGTAAAACCACCTACGGACATCGCCACGAATCCCTGGCCAATAGAACCGGGGCCATTATTTGGGCTAGTGTTTTATCCTGCCCCAAGTGTCCAGCCATGGGATTAAAGTGAGCCGCATGGAATATAAATTCCCGGCGGCTCTTTGGGATCAAAAGCTGTGTGATCGGTGATAGATTATACCGAGTGTCCTGCATCACTCAGTATAATCTATCCTTAATAATGGAAAAATAGGGGAAGGACGGGGTGGCGTTTGGCTGGAGCGTTTGACCATAGATTTCTCTCACTTGGTCAAAGGCATGCCGCAGAGTCTCATCTCGCGACTGCTATCACAGGAAATCCGCAAGGGATTCCCCAAGAGAGGGAGGAGGAGCCTGCTGCTCCTCACTCTGATGCGGTGATGATGTAGATGGCTCTGTGACAGCTGTTCCCGCCAATGCCACACATGGACCTCCCCCTGCTGAACTATGGCAGGCCCCACTCTTCACTAAATGAGTCATTAATTCCCGAAATCCTGGCCAATCAGTCCCCAAAATTATCAAGTGGGTAAGGTGAGGATTAACCGCCGCCTTTACTCTAAATTTCTCCCCTCGAAATAGAATGTGGACCGACACTAATGGGTAGTTGTGAACATCCCCGTGCACACACAACACCTTCACCAATTGTGCTCTCCCCAATGCCTCGTCTTGCACCAGGCTTTGGTGGATTGAGGTCTGATTACATCCGGAGTCCACAAAGCCTGATACGTATCCCCTTGGATACTCACCGGTATGCGATACGCTCCAGCCCGATCGAGGGTGGGCCCTGGTGCATCGGGGATCCAGACCACCGTGCCCACCTCCTTCGCTGAGCACTGATGCTGGAGATGCCCCGGCTCCCCGCAGCGCCAGCAAACCGGCCCGGGCTCTCTCTCTGCACCGGTTTTCCGGCGCTCATTCACCTGGGGGCGGGAGACAGACACGGAACTGGGAAATGGTAGGGCACCGCGGGTGGGGGAACGGGGTGAGGATGAGGAACAGAAAGGGAGGGGGAGAGAGAGAGAGAGAGAGAGAGAGAGAGAGAGGGGAGAAGAGGAGACATGCTGTCCTGCCATCAGAACAGCCGCCAAATGGTCCTCCACCAGCTCGATGGCCTGATCCAGCAACTCTGGGCGATGGCACTGGACCCACTCTGCTGTTCCTTCGGGAAGTCGGGCGATGAATTGTTCCAGCGCCACCAGATCAACAATTCCCTCGGTGTCGCAGTTGTCGGCCCTCAGCCACCGCTGGCAGGTGTCCTGGAGTTGCTGGCCAAACGTGAACGGCCGGCCGACCTCCTCCAGGTGCAGAGCGCGGAAGCATTGCCATTGTTGCTCCGGGGTGCGCCCCGCATGCTGGAGGACAGCCCAGTGGAGGTCGGTGTAGACCAGCCAGCTGTCGGCGGGGAGCTGTAGGGTGGCCAGCTGTGCCTTGCCCGTTAGCAGGGGGAGGAGGCGCGCCGTGCGCTATTCCACCGGCCAGCCCCAGGCCTCTGCTGCCTGCTCAAAGAGCATGAGGAAGGCCTCGGGGTTGTCGTGCGGGCCCATGTTCATTAGGGTGAGGTGGGGAGGGCCTGTGGCAGTGGAGGTGGTGGACCCCACTGACGCGAGTAGGTGCCGGAATGCCTGGCGATCTTCCTGCTGCGCCAGCACCAGGGCCTCGAACCTTTGCTCCTGCTCCTTCCAGAGGGCAACCAGCACCTGGTGCTGACTCTGTTGGGCCATGGCGAGGGCATGGATCAGATCCTTGAAGGGGGAGGACTCCATGGGGCTGTTCTCCTCTGTGCTCCGTTCCCGGGTTTCGGCACCACTGTAGGAATCAGAGCGGGTGGGTGGAGCACAGAAGCATGGCAGGCCAGAACTGAGTTCCAAAAACTCTTTTTATTTGTAGCTTTTCAGCTTTTCACACTCTCCCAGCCACACACGCATGCACACACACAAGTCTTCTGGTTGGGGAGAGAGCTCCCTTCCTCTGCTCTCTCTCTCTCTCCTTTTATAAGGCGCAGTCACTGGGGAAGACACACAAACACAGGTTAACTAACATCAGGTGCAGTGATTCTGCCACTTTCCTTCCCTGACTCCGCCCTCCTTTCATAGACCGATGCTTGATCACACCCCTGCTGCCACAGTGATGTTGCTATAGTTTTGGTGAGTATTGTAGCTCTAATGTAATACATTTACTCTAGATCTATAACATTCATATAACAACCAAATGGGTGAAGGCAATTAGAGTACTTGTTTGGCAGAGGTTGGCGCTCAGTGAATGTTGTAGCAATAGACAGGACACAGTTTATTCCAAAGATAACATTTATTGAAATAGCTGGCATGAATTAGCAAACTAATACTGATCAGATATAGGAACAATAGCAGCCAAGGGATACTTTAATACAAGTGGTGATACAATGTATACAAATAAGAATCAGTAGTGTATATGATGATAACTAAGGCACTAATGGTGATCAGAAGTAATAAGCTATATACAAGTTTACAGTGTAGGGGTGAGTGGATGTTAAAATGTGAGAGGGAAATCACGTGTTTGTGTGTCTGTGTAAGAACATGTGCGTGTGTATGTGTGTGTGTGAGAGTGTGTGCGTGAGTGTGTGTGAGTGTAGGCATGCGTGTGCGCAGCTGTGCACTAACGAGATGGGGAGGAGCTAGGGAGAGAGGGCATGCACAGGCACATGACAAGGAGGAGGGGAGTGAGGCTGTGAATGGAATGCGTGAGCCTTTGTTCTCGGCCTCAAAGCTAAACTTCTACTCAACCTTAGCTACTCCTGAAATCCCAATGTTGGAGTGTAGTACGACAGAGGGAGTTAAAAAGAGAGTGAGAGAGAATGCATGCACAACCTAACTAAATACAGATAGTAAACAAAGCAAATCAAACAACACGTGGTCTAAGACCGACTTTCATGTGAATCAAAATGCGTACATTTAAACCATAAATGAATTCAAATAAACAACACTCTTCACATTAATTAGCCACACCTAAGACTAACAACTGCCCAGATGACAGCCTTACTTGAGATCGCTCTTGCTTGGCGACTGAAAGTATGCCATCTGTTATCCAAAGACAGCGCGGAGCGCAGGTCCAGGGAGGGGTGTCCCATCGGTCGTCCAATGATCTGGAAGGAATCTTGTTTGTAGTTCATTGATGTTGTGAAAGGGAAAAGGGATCCTGTCGCCTTTTCTCTTTAAAATACTGCGTGGGCTGCAGTAACTAACCGGTTCAGTTATTATTCTATGTGAAGATCAAATACATTGAACTTTGGCTAAAGGTCTGGTATCAATAGCTTATTCTTTGTCCTTTACTCTCCTGTAGCGCAGATGCAATGACATCTCTCTTTCATGCATGGAAACCCACTGCCAGAGAGAAAGAATTTCGATTCCGCCACTGGTTTAAAGCACAGTTGTGACATCACTGTATTTGGTATCTGGTATCATCTTTGTATCCAATACCATTACAGGGAGTCAGAAGAATGGGCGGAGATAGAACATGGCATCGAGTACAGGGATTGGTGTGTTCAATGCTGCACAGTGAAAGGGGGAAGATGGTTACTATGGTGACGGCTTGGCAGCTCATCCCTACATTAGTATAAGAACTATGACACCTTACCTCATAGTTTGTGGAAGTGATACTGTAGCGGTTCTGTATGAGTGGGTGGAGCACAGAGGACGGCAGGACAGAGATCAGGTTTGCAATAGGCTTTATTGCCACACTTTTCAGTGAACAATTTCTTAATCAACCAGACACACACACGCAACCGGCGTCTAGTTTGGGCTGAGCTCCTCTGCTCTCGCTCTCCCTCCTTAAGTAGGGCGCGGTCACTGGGAAGACACACACAAACACAGGTTAATTGATGTCAGGTGTAGTGATTCTGCCACTTACCTTCCCTGACTCCGCCCTCCTGTCACAGACCGGCGCTTGACCATGCCCCCGCCTGACTCAGGCCGGGCGGCTGTCCGGCCTGCAGCCGACTCCCCCCCATTGACGGGAGAGGAAGTCCGCCATGACCATCTGCGCACCCGGCCTGTAGACCACCTTGAAATTAAAGGGTTGGAGTGCCAGATACCAACGGGTGATCTGCGCGTTGGCATCCTTCATGTGGTGGAGCCACTGGAGGGGCGCGTGGTCCGAACAGAGGGTGAAAGGGCACCCCAGCAGGTAGTAACAGAGGGCGAGGACTGCCCACTTGATGGCCAGACACTCTTTCTCTCTGGTGCTGTAGCACCCCTCATGCACCGACAGCTTCCTATTGATGTACAGGATGGGGCGGTCCTCTCCCTCCACCTCCTGGGACAAAACCGCCCCCAGCCCTCTGTCCGACGCATCGGTCTGTAACGTAAAGGGGAGAGAAAAGTCAGGGGAGTGTAAAAGTGGCCCCCCACACAGTGCAGCCTTTACCTCAGAAAAAGCCCGCTGGCATTGCTCCGTCCACTGGACCGGATATGGTGCCCCCTTTTTAGTGAGATCAGTCAGTGGGCTGGTGACGTCTGAATAATTAGGTATAAACCTACGATAATAGCCAGCCAGCCCCAGGAACTGTCTCACCCCCTTTTTGGTCTTGGGCCTCGGGCAGGCCGCAATTGCTGCGGTCTTGTTAATTTGGGGACGCACCTGCCCGTTGCCCAAGTGGAAGCCCAGATACCATACTTCCACCCACCCAATCGCACACTTCTTCGGGTTGGCTGTGAGACCCGCTCGCCTCAGTGACCTAAGGACGGCCCTGAGGTGTTCGAGGTGCCTCAGACAGTCATTACTATAGATGATGATGTCGTCGAGGTAGGCGGATGCATAGGTGGCGTGGGGGCGGAGGACCCTATCAATCAGCCGCTGAAACGTAGTGGGCGCCCCAAACAGCCCAAACGGAAGTGTGACGAATTGGTGTAAACCAAACGGTGTGGAAAAGGCCGTTTTTTCTCGGGATAGTGGAGTCAAGGGGATCTGCCAATATGCCTTCGTCAAATCCAGTGTCGAATAAAAGTGAGCCCTGCCTAGTTGATCGAGCAACTCATCAATACGAGGCATTGGGTACGTGGCGAATTTAGACACCGCGTTGACTTTCCTGTAGAGGATGTGCAGTCACGTGACCCGCACGTGTGTACTCCGCCCACTCCGGCATGTTGGATGGCATCAGGATAGTTTACCTTGCGCGAGTGTAATGGATCCAGGCAGTAATCACCAAGAAAATAAGGAAAATACCCCATCTACATCGCGCAATTACTTGTCTAAGTTTGTTCAGCATCTTGAATGTGACGTGAGGCAGCGTTACGTGGAAAAGTGTTCCAGGTTGGGGATTGCAGATCCGTACAACTTGCCACAATCCTTGTTCAGGGAAATTCGGAGCTGCGGTGCCAGCGATTTGCCCGATCTGGCCTACCACGACATTTACAATTTTCTCGTTAATCGTGAATCGTGTTACAATGGCAAAGCCCTCAAAGCTTACAAGAGCCTGGAAGCTTATAAATATTTTGTTGCGGGATGGGTATCTCAACTACACCTCTGGAAGGTACCGAAGAAGAATGTCTACTTGATAACCTCATGGGTAAGTGGCATTAAGACGTTTATCATAAAGAGACTATGCAGGACGTTTTGTCTTAAGAATGTTCGAAATTTAAACTCAGTTCCAGATAATGACAGGGTTGTAAATATGTATGTTTTTGTCTGAAAAACAGTAAAATCAGAAAGCAACGCACGTGTGCGCAGATTTCTGATTTACTGTTTTCTTCTCATACATATACTTCCAAGTTCTAAATAATATTTTGAAAAGACCCCAATGGTCCAATAAAGTGTGCAGTGACTAAAAATAACCAGTAGGCCTACAGAAAAATTCAAGTTCTCTTAACTTATATCATATTATGCATTTTTACTTCAGGTTGCCCATTCCCAGGCTTTGTCAGCTGCCCCACTCAGACCTTGGGTAGCTACAGATACAACTGGAGAGGTTCTGTCAGCCCACTGCACATGTATGGCAGGCTTAGGGGAAAGCTGCAGCCACATTGCAGCCACCCTCTTTTCTGTTGAGGCAGCTGTCAAGATTGCAAAGGAGACATCCTGCACATCCCTTCCCTGTGCCTGGTCCAACACATCTGGGGCCAAGATTGATTATGCAGATGCTGCAGCATAGATTTTACCAGCCCCCAAAGGAAAAAGGTCAAATTACACAAGACAGTGTCTCCAGCAACAAGCACTTCCAGGGATATCCCTTTGCCAACATCTGATGATAAACAGTCCCTGTACGACAGCATTCATGCAACTGGAGTCAAATCTGCAGTCTTGTCACTGGTCCCCAAATATTCAAAGACATTCATACCAAAAGCAGTGGCTCTGGAATTACCAGCATCATTACCTGAATTATACCGGGAGACATTTGAGCAGCTCACCCGCCAAGAGCTACATGACAAGTGTGAAGAGGTCTTCACTACCCTTCATGTTTCACAGGAACAGGTAACTGAACTTGAAATCAAATATTTTTAATATAAATAAACATCATTCTGCTCTCCCCACAGTATTACTTTAAAAGTTTCCCCTTGAATCAACTTAAATATGGGGCCAGATAACATGAAATTATATTCTCTCTGTAGTATAAATAAACGCAGCTATCTGATCTCAGTGTAACTTATTAAGCTTAACTGTTAAAAGTTTAAATTTATTGTATGACAATGGCTATGATCAACAAAGCATCCTTCATTAACTAAAATTCTTATGTGGTAAACTTTTAATGCTACGGAAATGGTACCCTACACATTTTAAGTCTCTTGCTCGATTACAGGCAACAGTGATAGAGCAAGAGACCCGAGAACAAACGAAGTGCAAGATCTGGTATCAACAGAGGGCAGGACGGATCACTGCATCACTGTTCAAAGCTGCCACATGCACAGATCCACACAACCCGTCTGTCTCGCTGATCAAGCAGATCTGCTATCCAGGGGCTCTCATTCCAAACAATGACAACGCGGTAGGTTATAAGTTCTACATAAGACTCAAAATTATACCAGAAGTAACAAAAAAACAAATTTGAGTAAATTAACACACAAACATCAGACGTATGTAGATACTTTGTCACATGCGTTTAATGATACCAAGCCGAAGAAAAATGAAAAAACATTTTCAGATGCACCTAAGGACACTGATATGCAAACAACACCAGGACTATTTTGTTCTACAATTCTAGTAAATGCCTGTCACTAAATGCAGTTGTTCCTTCCCTCACAGATGGGGATGCGACCATGAGAAACAAGCCCGTGATATGTATCAGGAGTACATTGCCTTCAACCACCAAAATGTAGAGGTGACAACAGCCGAGTTACACCTACATCCTGATTACCCATTCCTTGGAGCATCCCCAGATGGTCTTGTGCAGTGTGACTGCTGTGGAAGAGGAGTGCTTGAGATTAAGTGTCCATTCTGCTTGACCAAAAAGGACATTTATGCA